>NW_027069989.1:0-84185 GCF_002906115.3 Quercus suber
TAAAAAAAAAAAAAAACTCTTTATAAAGTCTAGTGACTAAAATAGTATTTTACTTAAAAAATTATCACATGCAATGCGCGGGTCTGCGACTAGTTTGTATCTAAAATTGGTATTGGTCGGGTTATTTTTGTAGGAGATTCAGAAATACTCATCAAAGAGCTGCGAAAGTGATTCTACCAGTTTAGCTCGATATGGCCACCTAGTAAATGATGTGCAATCCCTTACCTCCACTTTGTTGGAAAAATATGGCTGAATAAATAGTTTTGATTCAACAATACAAACCCTAAAAAATTAGCAATGACAAAAATAAATAGATAGAGTTAGAAAGATCTCACAAACTATAGAATCACACAAAATGCGTTGTCTTTAAAGGTTGATTCGTGTCACTCGGAGTAGAACTCGGTGTGAATGGCTCTCTTGGCCGAGCAACCCCCTAAGATTAGACTATAGTGATTTCTTCAAGTTGATCACAAGTATACTTGTGGAGTGTGGGGGGAAAGAGCCGAAGTTCAAGTCTCTAGGAGGGAGCTTTACACACATATACATTTAGATTAGGCTAGAGTAGAATTCTATCTTGTATTAAAAAAAAAAAAAAAAATTCCCAACTTTATTTCTAATATAATTTCTAAATTACTAAAGAACATCTTATTTTTAGTTATGATAGGAAATATAATTTCTCTAGTTAGAGTTTGATTAGTTTTAAGTTTAAATTTTGTATTATTATATATAATTGTTGATTATTGATTTAATTAAGTGAATGTAATGGTTGATTTTATTGCACTATAAAGTTTTAATATCCACTGTATGACCATCTCTATTTTATTTCTTACTCCTCTTGACCACCTTTTTATTTTCGAAATAACAGTTATTAATTGACGTTTAATTTCATTTTTTTTCTTCCTTCATTTATTCGTTATTACTCTGTATGTTACCTTGCTAGTTGTAAATTTTATGGTTATCAATAAGAAATAGATATCATGGATGGCTTAAATAGGTATAGATGTATGAAGGTTTTTTTATGGTAAGTGAAAGGTTTTTTTTTTTTTTTTTGAATTTTCAAGGAAATATGAAAGGCATTTCTCTAGTTTGGTCTCAATCAATTAAGATATCCATAAAATATTAATGGAAGTAATAATGAGCATTATTATTATTATTTTTTTTTTTTAGTGTATGAAGTGGTTAGGTTAGTGGTATGTCAAAGTTTTTATAAAAAAAATTTTAAAAATAATTCCATGGAAATGTAAAAGGCCTTTTTTGAAAAAAAGAAATTGTGACTTTTTGAATTGTAGAAATATGATTGTTTTAATTACATTGTTTATAGATTTCATTATTAAGTTATAAACATCTAAATTAAAGTAGATGAATATATAAATGCAAAATTATATGTAAAGTTACAACCGCACAAAATAAATATGTATATAATATATATATATATATATTTTCGCTTATTCATGAATCATTATTTCATTGTTTACTTATAAATACCTATACTAAAGTTTTTTTTTTTTTTTTTTCTGAAAAAAATATAAATTAAAATAGTTAAATATATAAAAATAAAATTATATGAAAAGTTAAGACTACCCAGGATGAATGTTTAACCACTGGTAGATATGTGTTTTTTGAATACTAAAAGTATACTTAATTGCTTTAGCTATGCAAATATTGTTGCAAGTGGTTCCATCATTTGCAAATTATCAAGTTTGTTGGCCTTACAAAATAGATATTTCATTTTGCAAAAAACTTTACATGAACTCCTCTTTTGTGACAACTTTGTTTTTTTCTTTTTGCAGAAACAACTTAAGAATATTAAGTTTTAAGTTAACACATATGGTTGTTGTAGAACACGTCAATGATGTGAAAAATAGAAAGGTGTAAATAATTAAAAAACATTTTTAGTAGATTGTAATATAAAACATTTTTTTCTTAATATTTTATGTAACTTTTCCCTTAAGATTAATATTGTTGGCATCCTTTAAAAATGATACATAATATTTTTGAGAAGAAGAAGAAGAAGCAGAGACAATGCTAACACATAATATAAAATTATTAAGTTTGCGTAATTTAAATTTGTGGCAAAAAAATATTAATGTATCTATGACAAAAGTTTTTTTTTTTCCTAAATGATATATAGTAGTTCATATTTTTTTAGTCTTGATTCAAAAAGTTCTTTCTCAATAGCCTTCTAAGTTTACAAATTGCTCAATCTATAGGCCTAGACACATTCAAAGAGTGCTATCTAAATTATAAATTATATAACCCTATATCACACAAATATTTTGATTCCCCCATTGTATGGTAAAGGAAGGCAAGTTTGTGTCTAGGCATTTTCTTGATATGTGCTGCTTAATTTAATAGTATGGAGGATGGAACTGGATTTAAATGTTGATTAAAATAAGATGGGATGAAAAAGAGTAAAAATAAAATATATAACAATAAAAGATAACAACTTAAAACACAACACTAAATTGCATCAACCCAAAGTAGAATTCTAATTAACACAAAATTTATCAACCTAAAGAATTGATGCAATAAAAATGAAATAAAAAATGAAAAACAAATTGAGAGAGAGAGAGAGAGAGAGAGAGAGAGAGAGAGAGAGAGAGAGAGAGAGAAGTAACCTTTTTTGTGTGAGAAAACTATGCATAAAATGAAAAGAAAATGTCAAATTTATAGTAAGATGTTGAGAATAAGAAGAGTCAAAATAAAGGAAGATAAAAAGGTAGAGAGAATGATATTAAGGTAGAAAGTAGTGGGGAGATGAAGAGGTAAAAGGGAGGGAGAGTTTTGGAAAATTAATAATAAAATTAATTGTTAAAAGATATTTTAATTTTTAAATAATGGAGTTTTTAAGTCAACTTAAATGAGAAAATGTTTTAAAAAATAAATAAATAAATTTAAAAAAAATGATGACGTGGCTGTTGATGTGGCTCAACGTGAGCGTAGCAACAATAAATACTACGCTTCAGCTTTTAGTAATATATAGATATAGAGGTCGTGGATAATGTCTTTATGGTGAGTTTTGCAAACCTCACAAAGAGCATCTGGGATAACTTGTCGACGTACTAGATTAGTTTTTGAGGGCAAGGTGTTTTTACAAGCTTGCCATAGCAGATTCTTGACCTTGCCTGGCACTATTAAGTTCCAAATGGCCTGCCAGAGAGGTTTCGAAATGTCTGAGGTTAAAGAGCTAGGTTGTTAGGTTTGAAATTCATCTTGAAGGAACTTGTACCCTGACTTCACAAAGTAATCTCCATTTTGGTTATATGGCTAGGTCAAGGTATCAGCTTGTGGAGTTCTACATAGTGGGATTTTTTTGATCGTCGAGGCTTTAAAGTCTAGTGAGGAATTCTCCGAGATATCCTTCCTCCAAGTCCAAGAATCTTGATCAATGAAATTACTGTTGCATCAAGATCCATATGTAGATTTGGTGAAATAATCACTGGCTTTTGTTTAATTGGAAGCTAATTATCACGCCAAATTCTGATTGATTGGCCATCCCTACTCTCCATACTCCTCCTCGCTGAATAACCTCTCTACCTTTGATGATGCTCTTCCATGCATAGGACGCCGAATTTGGATTCTTTTGCCTTCATTACTAAACATATGGGGAAATACTTCGCTTTAAAAACCTTGTAGAACAAAGAACTTGTGTCGTGGAGCAGGTGCCATGTCTGCTTTGCAAAGAGAGCATCACTGAACATGGATAAGTCCTTGAATCCCATACTCCCTTGAGTTTTAGGCTTGCACACTTCTTGCCACTTGATCTAGTGTATTTTTTGGCTGTCTCCTTTTTGTCCCCAAAAAAATCGACAAATAAGACTTCAATATCCTGACATAGCCCAACTCGACTTGTTTATATTGAGCCATATTATTAACACACACACACACACACACACACACACACACACACACACACACACACACACATATATATATATATATATATCTTTTTGTAGGGACCAGGTTCGGGGCTCCTGATGGGTTAAGGGAGTAGACCCAAGCCCAGCTAGCCCTGCAATTAATTTGTAGAGAGCGGGGTCAAGAACTAGGTCCTAGTAAGGGATACAACGACCATGCTTAGTAGCTCTCAGATGAAAGTGAACAATGATGCTCCTCTGCCTTTCTCTTGGGAGCTTGCAGTTCTTATTACTTCCTTGGTGATTGGTTACAATTGCTCCCAGGAGAATGCAAATTGCTACCCTTCTTTTTCACCTTTTTCTTTTTTCTTTTCTTCCAAGAGGGGTCCCTTACATTATATACTCCTTTCCCCATTGATCCTAACTCTACATTTGTTAAGCAACCAGGCCACTACTTGAGTACCTATCCCATTAGCCACCTTCCCATTCTTCCTGTGGGTTACGGCAACCAAGGCAACACTGTTCTGTAATCCCCTCTTCATTAATGCGGCCAGGACGTTAGTTGTGGGCATTTAATGTGGAGGTGACAGCTAGTCTTAGACTTGCTCCTTCGCCGTGCTCCCATTGTTGACGCTTGGCACTTGCTCTTTCCTCCTCGGATATTCAAGAAGACACCCTTAATGGTGTGGTGCGTGTGTACTTCTATGGTCTCGGATGTCCGAGGACGGAATCGTCCTTGGACCAGTTCCTTGGAGACTGGACTTCTTACTTTTATCCTCAGACCCTATATACATCCTCGGCATGGGCTTTTGGGCCTAGTTTGAAGTGGGCCGGGGCTGCCTGACTTTCTAGCCCCACAATAGCCCCTCAAAATCTTGCTGCTCGCATCCTCGAGCGGGAAGAAGGATTTTGACATCCTCGGGCCTGCTTCGTGTCCAGTCGAGTCTTGTTCCTCATCAGTACTGGGGTCTTTTCATCTGCACAAGGCGTGTTGCTGACGCTTCGGTGCGCGTAACATGCCCTTCATTAAATTCAGGCGGCTCTGTGCTCTCCACGTTCAATGAGTCGATGTCAATCTAACGGTGGAGGTTAGCCTCGCATTTATGGGCGGGAAAACCCGCACGGTTCCTCGATTTGGGGTATAAATATCCATTCAAACTGCTTTTTCCTCTTTTTCATTTGTAATCAAGAGTTCTCGCACGTCTATTCTGAGTCCAGCCAAACTCTCACTTACATGACAACGCCAATTGTAGGGACCCGGTTCGGGGCTTCTGATGGGTTAAGGGAGTGGACCCAAGCCCAGCTAGCCCTGCAGTTAATTTGTAGAGAGCAGGGTCAAGAACTAGGCCCTAGTAAGGGATGCAACGACCATGCGTGGTAGCTCTCAGATAAAAGTGAACAATGATGCTCCTCGGCCTTTCTCTTGGGAGCTTGCAGTTCTTATTACTTCCTTGGTGATTGGTTACAATTGCTTCCAGGAGAATGCAGATTGCTACCCTCCTTTTTCTCCTTTTTCTTTTTTCTTTTCTTCCAAGAGGGGTCCCTTACATTATATACTCCTTTCCCCATTAATCCTAGCCCTACATTTGTTGAGCAACCAAGTCACTACTTGAGTACCTGTCCCATCAACCACATTCCCATTCTTCCTGTGGGTTGCGGCAACCAAGGCAACACTGTTTTGTAATCCCCTCCTCATTAATGCTGCCAGGACGTTAGTTGTGGGCATTTAATGTGGAGGTGACAGCTCGTCTTAGACTTGCTCCTTCGCCGTGCTCCTATTGTTGACGCGTGGCACTTGCTTTATTCTCCTCGGATATTCAAGAAAACCCCTCTTGATGGTGTGGTGCTTGTGTACTTCTATGGTCTCAGATGTCCGAGGACGAAGTCGTCCTTGGACCAGTTCCTTGGAGATTGGACTTCTTACTTTTATCCTCAGACCCTACATACATCTTCGGCATGGGTTTTTGGGCCTGGTTTGAAGTGGGCGGGGGCTGCCTGACTTTCTGGCCCCACACTTTTTGCTTAGGCTCAAGTCATTTATTAAATAAGCCTAAAATTAAGGCTCAAACTAGGCTTGTTCATAAACTTTTTTTTTTTTTAAATGAATAAGCTTTTTATCGAGTAAAACCTGATTTATTTAGTAAAGACTTTGTTCACTTACCACCCTAGGCACATATCCTTTTTCTAGTATTCATGTCACAGGCTCCACTTGTCTCTCCCTTCCCTCTCTAACAAACGAAAAACAAAATAATACTCTTTTTCTATTACAAATTAATTAAGAACTTATTTAAGAATTTAAATTGTGTTGTTTTACTTCTTTAACCACTACGTTGATCATTTGTTCTAATATGGTTTTCACTATAAAGTAAATATTTTTTGAAGAATTTAGAAGGTGGATACAAAAGAGGATCACTTCAATAATAATAATAATAATTTTATTCATTTAGCCTCATTTTATATTGTAAATTTAGAATACCATGTGGATGGGAGGAGTAAAACAACATTGCCCATACAGCTTTCTTTCTTTCTTTCTTCTTATAATTATTCTTTCCCTCTCTTCTTTTATTTATTTATTTATTTATTTTGGAATAAGATAGTCAACAACTCCACATTCATTAAGTCAACTTTATATTCAAAACAATTTTTTTTTTTTTTTTTAAAGAAAAAGATTAGTACTGTGGGAGGAACTTGTCTACACATGATTGATACACTCTTCCTTAGGCTCAATACTTATAAGGCAAGGGTGGGAGGCGTCTCTTCCTAATGTAAGATTAAATAAATCCATGAGAGTGGCATCGGCCCTTAGCCCATTTCCAAAGCGGACAATACCTGATTCGAGAAAGACAAGTTCCTCCCACAAGTACATTCCAAAAATTTTATATTGGAATTTGGAACCTATGAGATTATTGACCCAAAGTTTTCTATGTTTCTTTCTTCTTCTTCCTTTTTGGTTTTTTTTTTTTTTTTGGGGAGTCTACTTTTATTTTATTTTATTTTTTTCCTTATAATTTCCTCACTTCCCAAACACCACCCCCCCAACCCTTCTATTACCCATAAAAAAAGTGCATAGATTAGAACTAACTAGGGAGGCCAAAACACCTAGGATAGTGGTTTACTTCTACCACCTCCTTGTGGAACTTTACACCAAAGTTTTAAATTCCATTTCAAAAACCATTCAAAATTAGTTATTGGAACAAAATATTTCAATACCAATATGTATTGGTATATCATTTATATCAATAGCTACTTAATAAATCCACACTTTATTATTTATGTCATATAATTAACCAATGTAAATTCATAAGCGATATAACATTAAAAAAAGGAAAAAAGAAAAAAGACAAGTGTCATAAAATCTCGTGCATAATTAAACAAATCAAAGTCCTATAAAATATTATACATAATTAGACAAACAAAAAGTTCATCAAATCTTATAAAGTGGACTTATTTCTTGAAAAAAAAAAAATCCATACAAGCAATTTCAATCCAGGATGCATGTTCCTCCCAAAAATGCTAGAATTCCAACAAAATGATCAGTATATATTGAAATTTTGGGTAAGATAGAATAAAGGGGTTATTGCACCCCGGTTAACATATTGTATTGTTTAGGAATATTTCAGTTGAAATGGAATAGAATTCAAAACATTGCTCTACACCCCTTTTGAATGGTCTTCTTGTTAGTTCTAGACCACTCTTTAGAATATAGACAAAACTTAGGTGTGTTATCCAATAAACTACATTCCTTCATCCATTATAATGAGATGGAGTGAAGTAGTGGATTCAGATTCACTTGTGGGTGTGTATAATAATAAAAATAAAATAAATAGCTCCTTAGGTGAAGTTTTTTATATTCTTAATTAAATTCAACCATGTAACTGCATCAGCTTTCTCTAACTACACTTATAAATTCAACTATATGCCTATACAACTCCTAAATAACCATATGAAATTGTTGTAATAGCTAGTTTGAACAGCATCTCTCTAAATATATAATCTATTAAGTTAAAAATTAACATTCATTACTTATCCTAAACCTTATACATACATAACACTGAAAGAAGGGTGTTTGGGCGTCCATTGAAAATGAAGTCATTCCACACTGTTTTACATGGAATTTGAAGCTAGCCAATCCTGGTGCTCAAGTTTCATTACATTTGAAATAAGACCTATGCAACAGTTTATGGAAATGATCATTCTTGAGACTGTTTACAAAAGACCCCAATGTTCGTAAACATATTTGATGATCACTTTCCCTGTTGGTAATGGCCCCAATCTAAAGGATGAACTATTGCTTTCAAATGCAGTGGAAAACAATACTATGAATTCATTTCCATGGGACTTCCAAATACCCCTCAGAACTGCAAAATCATAAGGAACTTTTTTTGGGTCTCCTTTTTCCCTTAAAAGATTTACAGGAACTTTTATAACTACTATATACCATAATTTTTTTCTCTATTGCTTTCAAGAACTGAAAGCGACCTGCTCATGTCGTTTGAGGTCAGTCAGATACTTTAATAAAATAAATAGCTCCTTAGGTGAAGTTTTTTATATTCTTAATTAAATTCAACCATGTAACTGCATCAGCTTTCTCTAACTACACTTATAAATTCAACTATATGCCTATACAACTCCTAAATAACCATATGAAATTGTTGTAATAGCTAGTTTGAACAGCATCTCTCTAAATATATAATCTATTAAGTTAAAAATTAACATTCATTACTTATCCTAAACCTTATACATACATAACACTGAAAGAAGGGTGTTTGGGCGTCCATTGAAAATGAAGTCATTCCACACTGTTTTACATGGAATTTGAAGCTAGCCAATCCTGGTGCTCAAGTTTCATTACATTTGAAATAAGACCTATGCAACAGTTTATGGAAATGATCATACTTGAGACTGTTTACAAAAGACCCCAATGTTCGTAAACATATTTGATGATCACTTTCCCTGTTGGTAATGGCCCCAATCTAAAGGATGAACTATTGCTTTCAAATGCAGTGGAAAACAATACTATGAATTCATTTCCATGGGACTTCCAAATACCCCTCAGAACTGCAAAATCATAAGGAACTTTTTTTGGGTCTCCTTTTTCCCTTAAAAGATTTACAGGAACTTTTATAACTACTATATACCATAATTTTTTTCTCTATTGCTTTCAAGAACTGAAAGCGACCTGCTCATGTCGTTTGAGGTCAGTCAGATACTTTGTTGAGTTGTATTCCTGTACATCCAACAGCTCTTCAGAGTATGTTCTTTGGAATGACCTCCTTTTACATTCTGTTGAACAACTTGATACGAATTCCTCACCTCTTAGCAGTATCACGACCTGCATTGAACAAAAGAATATCAATGAAATAATACATGCTTTGAGTAACCCTTTTATGCTCGATTGTGGCATATCCACTGTTTGAGGTATAGAAGGCTGACCTTCAGGAACTCAGGACAGATGACCTACCCAATGGAGTCGAACACAGAGAGAGAGCATGCATATTTATTAAGATTATTTGTTTCCTTTTCCCTTTCTGTTCTATTTGTCTCTCTAGGAAAGATTGACTGTAACTAAAATAAAGATCAGCAAGGGTACATAAATTAAATAAGATAATGATTGACAAGCGTTGTGGTTGAGGCTTTTTCTTGCTTTTGGGTGCTGAACATAAGTTTAGCTTTCATAAGCAACAATAATACTGCCTAGGGCCTAGTCCGGCTCTCTCTAGTCTTCTCCTCAGTTTTGGATGTCACATGGATAACAATGTCTGTGGTTCAGGGGTTTTGAATTGGTAAAACTTTTGGATTTTGTACATTCTATTTGTTCACCTAGACAAAATAAATCTACTGTTTGCTTCCTTTATGGTCTGTTTGGATTGAGGGGGAGGGATCGATGGTGTAACTCACTACAAATATTTATCTTATCATCCTACACATAAGAGATAGCACGTAATTGCGGGTTTAGTTTTATGGTTTAAATTGCAGCATGCCACAACAGGAAATTCCAGTCATTTCCTTCTGCTTCCTTTATAGTTTTATGGTTTTATGGTTTAATACCTGTCATTTCTCTCGAACGAAAACAATTCAATTTTCAAAATTTTTGTCACTGAGATGGTAATCATGACACCCTTTGAACCTAAATGAAACATGAATCCAGGAAATATATGAATATGCAACTTTAAAAAAAAAAAAATCAAGTACTTGCCTGATTCATTCGAGGACGTAGGATGGGAGACTGCTCAATGCACATAGAGGCGGTTAAAATCACACGATCCATTTCTTCTGTATTGTAATTATCACCAAGAGAAGGATCAACAAGTTCCTTCATATCATTTTTATCAAGCCAAGGCTTGGCCTAAAACAGGGATGGAAATTGAAAAAGTGGCTTAAGGTATGAAATATAGAGACAATAGGTAATGAAAAATCATGAAGAAAAGAAAATTACCCAAATCACAAGGCTTTGCTGTAACTGATCCAAAGCTCGACGCCCGGTTATAAGCTCCAAGAGTAGAACCCCAAAGGAAAAAACATCAGTTTTCTCATCTACTATGCCATTCGTGAAGTATTCAGGAGCAAAATAGCTGTCATTGGAGAGATAAAGAGAACATTAATCTGGAGAGAACTTTAGCAGCTTTCAAATCATAGCTAGGCTTACAGACCCAAATGTGCCTTCAAATTTTGGTACACTGTGGTGAGTCCATTGTTTGGGTAGCCACTTCGCAAGCCCAAAATCACAAATCTGTAATGAAACGCACTAAAAAGTGAGTGATTAATTTAGGGAAAAAAAATTAAAATCTAAAAAAGTTACTGGTGTATATAAGACCACTAGATGTCATAGCAGAGTAATATATGACAAGCAGAGTTAAATTTTGCATAAATGTTCAATTCCAACAACAATGATACCATCATTATTGGTTGTTCCCCCTGTCTACATATAAAAGAAGCACATAAAAGGAAAAGTTGATGGCCCAAGATGGAAGTAGAACAAACAAGGAAAAGCTGATAGCCCAAGATGGAAGTAAGAGTAACAGCTTGCACTTACAAGAAGATGTGCTATTTGAGCTACATGCACCCAATGGGTTTTGAACTCACGACCTCGTCCTCCAACTTGCACTTACAAGAGGAGGTCCTATTTGGGCTACAGCTTATTGGAAACACATCATCATGTCCACCTGCCCATCTTCAAACCATAAACTGTCTAAGCAATAGGTATCCTTCGTGACTATGGATATTATATCAAACAAACCCTATCATGGAGTCCAGTTTTGGGCGCAAAGGATACATCAGCTAGCCTAATTCCTAAAAATCTCTTCTCAAATATAATAATAGAAATCAGTATCACCAAACTTCATGGTTTTTTTTTTAATAAATAAAGCCATTGAGAGAGAATAAGCTCAAACTCTAACACTGAACAAAGGGGATCTGGATACTCTTGCTGGCATGCGATTTTACATGTTTTAAAGCACATGTGAATAAAAGGGATGAAGGGTCAATTAATATTGAGAGAGAATGAGTCACCAAAGGGTCAATTCTTTTTATTACTGGCTTCACTCATGTTCAGTATATATGACACTCGTGTATAAATGTTTCAGATAACCAGCTTCCTATATCTTAGGGTAGTTCATACTTGATATATACTCCCAAAAAATTAGCGCCATAGGCCATTCTAATACCAAATAAAAATGAAACAATACAGTAAAGAGTGTTTTTGTTTTCTTTTTTCTTTTTCTTTTTTTAAGAAAATAAATGGTGAAGTTGAAGTAGAGGAGTAGATGATGCCTGTTAAACATAATCCCAAACCCACCTCAAAAGGAGTGTTCTAACTCCCAAGCTATCATACGTACTTTATAACAATTATTTTTTACTCTCTACTTAGGAATATTGGACCATGCCACAGGGCCTAAAGGTACTTCTTGTGCCAAGTAAATTTGAGGAAGGATAAAAGTGGATGAGGACCATTAAGCCTAAGATCAAGAGCAACTGCAAGTGCTAACTGTAACCTTTTTGTATTCCATAGGTTGCATGGAATTAGACATGCTATAAATATGATTATTGGCCATTTACTTAAGATGGTGGGGATTAAGCTTCACATATCAAGGATTCAAGGAATACACTGCACTCATGTATAGGTTGCAATTTAGGAAATCTTTTCAGCAAGATAGACTGTAAATATTCAAATTTCAGCAATATCTTAAGTTTTACTATTTGATCATGGTTGCTTGTGTTCAAAGATACCTGCGGCTCAAACTCCTCGGTAAGCAGAATATTATCTGATTTGATATCTCTATGAATGATTCGCCTCTGACAACTCTCATGAAGATACAACAGACCATCTGCTGTTCCCAAAGCAATTTTATACCTTTTACTCCAATCTAGTTTATAATCCGTTGAACCTGGAAATGCAATTAAAGAAAATCCCTAAGACCATAAACCAGACTGAAACTTTAACTAAAGAATAGGAGTATGCAAAATCTGAACAAACCGTGAAGAAGAGATCCTAGACTCCCCAGTGGAGATAATTCAAAAATAAGGTGCATTCCTCCTTCGATGCCACACCCAATCCACTTAGCAGTATTAGGATGATCTATGTGGGCTATAATGCCAAGCTCAGACAAAAACCCTGATGTTCTCTCATCAGCTGTTCCCTTTGTCAGCCGCTTTACTGCTATCAGCTTCCCATCTTGCAAACGACCCTTGTAAACTTCAGCATAACCACCCTTTCCAATTAAATTTTCTACAGGAAATATGAACCATAAATCTAGATCACAAAAACTATGTCATAATGAACATGAAAGTACCATTTTGCAAGATGCATGCTACTATAAAATTGAAAAAAGTAAGCCAAAAGATTGCATTTTACTACAAACCACTGCTAAAATTTTGGGTTGCAGTTTGGAGTTCAGAGAGGCTGAAGTTCACCAGTGAAGACTTGATGTTGTGTAAATTACTCAGTTCTGAATTTTCTCTTGAGCTCTTGATTTTTCCTTTTGATATCTTTGGGACACCAAGAGGAGGGAAGGAGGCTAAGCGCTTAATTGGTCCTTTCTTCCATATTTTGAAGAATCTGCTCCAACTAGAACTTGGGCCACGGATTTCAATTTCAGTAGAGCTGTTTTTGGAAGAACCACCGTCAAATTCCGATCCTCTAATGCAGGCTTCTAAAACTCCTCTAGGAGATGACACATCTTCTTTTTCCTTTTCCATGTCTAAACATCTCAAGTCTACATAAAAAAAAAAAAAACAAGCATGAGGCAAGTGAAAATTCTAAACAAAACTACAAACAGTCAAATATATATATATATATATATATATATATTTGGGACTAAGGCTTTGTGGTGGTTGTTGTATAGATATAGAGAGCTGGGGAAAAAATGAAGTTAGAAAGAATTACCTTGGGCAGAAGCAGCAGAAGGAAGCAGACTGCCTTGTCTTCTATATTTTACCTTAGGAGTGCCATCTGTCTGGATTTGTTTTGGTTTGTTGCCAGCAGCATTATCAACCACACTGAATAAAATATACTTCCAAATGTGAGCAAAGAATCACTAATCAGTCAAATGTGGGAAAAGAAATTGAGAGAGAGAGAGAGAGAGAGAGTGTGTGTGTGTGTGTGAGAACTTGGACTTGGTGACCGATTGAATAAATGAAAGAGAAATTACAAAGGTACCACAAATTTAGGAAATAAAAGTTAAGGACATCATCTATTAGATACAGAAAGAGAAAAAGGACTTCGAATCAGGACAAGAGAAGTACATTTATTACTCCTAGTCTGTTTAAATGATGACCATAGAAAGGAAAGTTCAAAAGCATCAACCAAACTTGTTATGACCAAAATTTAAGAGAATTAAAGGAACTCTAGAATTCGGATATATAACAGAAAAATATACCAAAACGACAAATCCCCGAAAGCTGAACTCGAAACCTAGAAACTTGGAGATATGAATTAAGAAACAGCAAAGAAACCATTAAAGTTGTGGTAAACAAGTCATAAAAACAGTGTAATTCTGCTATGTTTTCACATCTATATACCAAAATAGGTGGAACACAAGAAAAATCTCCACAATGTTAGAAGAGATTTTAAGTATAAACAAAAACCTCAGAATTCAGAAGTATAATATATTTAATTATTATCTCTAATTGCTTACATATAGAAGTTTCCCAAAATGCATAAGCCAATTGATTTAAAACATTCAAATACAAAACCAATTCCATTGAAAATCTCACCTCTTTGCAGTAAAATACAATTTTCATAAGGATGATCAGCTAAATTTGAAGAAATATAAGATATATATGTGTGTGTGTGTGTGTATATATATATATATTTTGATATAGAAAGTGGTGTCTTAGCCTTTAGGCAGACAATATCACCCCATGCCCATGAGACACCGATGAAAACAAATAATAAAAACAGAACGCATACCATAAGCCATGTAAATCTGAAATCTGCTCATATAGCAAATACTGGAAATATTCATAAAAAAAACCACAAGCTAAACTTTTTAACATTTGGAAACATAAAATCATCTCAAACCCATATGTCAAATCTTTAGATTTACTCTGCTATCACACAAATATACAAAATCCACATAATCCATAAGCCTAAAATTATATCACAAAGAGGACCAGACATAAATAGAAATTTTGTATCTGCTCTGTCGTCACATGAACATCCAAAATCCATAAGAATAAAAAGATATACTCACTAAGTGCCAGAACAGATTGAATTTAGAGACTACTTAGACAATACTCAAATGAATGAAACGAAAGAGGCAGACTATGAAGAATGAGCTTTCGAAAGATCACACACACTATGAATATGAAAGCCTCTGAATCATTATGCCATCACATGCATATATATAAAATCCCCAAAACCCATAATACCACAAACTAGCAGAATATAACATCAGAGGCTCTCTATATGCTCTGTATTCAACAAATATACAAAATCCACCCACAAGCTTAAACTCAAAAAAGAACAACAAATTCAAAAAAAGAAAAAAAGAAACTTAAATACTTCAGAAATCACACAATACATGGTATCAGAGCCCTTATTATGCAACAAATATACTAAATCCACCCACAAGCTCAAACCCAAAAAAAGAACAATTTTTTTTTTTAGAAAGGAAAGAAAAGAAAAGGTCACATACTCCAGAAATCACACAATTAGTATCAGTCACTATATACATATACACTCTATTCTGCAACAAATATACAAAATCCTCAAGACCCAAAAGCTCAAACTAAGAAAACCCAAATAAAAACTAAAAAAAAAACAAACATCACATTCTCTATTCAAGCTCAAGTACTGCACATACACATAAAAACCCACAAGCTCAAACCCAACAACCCATAGGCCATAACCAAAAAAAAAAACTGAATATATATATATATATATAAACTAAGATATTAGACATACCCTACTGAGAGAACATGAAGGAGAACACAGGCATACCATGATGAAGAAGCTCTGTGCCCTCTACCATTCTCCATGGACAGACAAGAGAAGAAAGAGAAAGCAAACCAGAAACAATGTGATATACAGTAAAAGAAACACACCAAAGAAACTGCTTCTATGTGTACACCAATGTGTTTAATTTATTTACTTTCCCTTCTAGGATTCCAAATTCAGAAGCTAAATATGGCAAAGTATCATAATATTTGTTTAAGATTTTAAAAACAAAAAAAAAAAAAAAAAAACAAACATCACATTCTCTATTCAAGCTCAAGTACTGCACATACACATAAAAACCCACAAGCTCAAACCCAACAACCCATAGGCCATAACCAAAAAAAAAAACTGAATATATATATATATATATAAACTAAGATATTAGACATACCCTACTGAGAGAACATGAAGGAGAACACAGGCATACCATGATGAAGAAGCTCTGTGCCCTCTACCATTCTCCATGGACAGACAAGAGAAGAAAGAGAAAGCAAACCAGAAACAATGTGATATACAGTAAAAGAAACACACCAAAGAAACTGCTTCTATGTGTACACCAATGTGTTTAATTTATTTACTTTCCCTTCTAGGATTCCAAATTCAGAAGCTAAATATGGCAAAGTATCATAATATTTGTTTAAGATTTTAGTCATTTTGTGGGGGAAAAAAAAGTCTTTGTTTTTTTCTCTCTTTCTTTTACATGGGTCCGTGAGAGTCGCTGCTCTGCTTTACTTGGGTGGTGACATGTGGTGAAAGCTGCGTAGCGACTTGTACTCTCGAACCTTAAACTAAGCACCACCCCGCACTGAAAGTGAAAGAGAGAGTTTCAGTCAGAGAGAAAAGAACGTAGATTTAGTTTGGACATAACCTTGGATGTACTTTTGAGTTAAAGTATGACACATCCAATTACTTTTCTCCAAAATTTAATGTTCGGTTCTAAACTTTTTGGTTATCTCAAGTACTTTTGCCCAAAATTTTCTTTTTGGGTTCTAAACTTTTGAGTTATCTCAAATATTGCACCAATACATAGTTAGCTTCTCACTTTTGAGGGAAAAAAAATAAATCACAATTTTAATAATGTAAATCTATTATATCATTTTCATATGAACTCATCAATAATTCTATTTTTGTTATACGTTTTCGTATGAACTCATTAATAATTCTATTTTTGTTATATGCCAATCATAATATGTCAACTTCATAATTAAAAAAAAATTGTGAAATATTTTAATCATTAGGCTATTGTTTGGAAATTTTCTAACCTTATTTTAGAACATATGTTTTTAAAATTCCAGAAAATTTTAGCTAGTGAACAACTCATAATTGTTTTGATTATGTCAATTGGTTCCCCTAATACCAAAGACTTAGATTAAGCCTATCTTCTGTTTATTTGTTATTGACTAATTACGTTGTTGAAATAGTTGTATGTGGACATAGTATTGTTTTATAGAATATAACTGAACATTTTGAAAATGTCACTAATTAATTTGCTGGCTTTGGTAACAACTATTTAACAAACAAGGGAAAGAAAAAAAATTTATAAGGTTAAGCAATAAGCATTCTACAACTACTTAAAAAGGGGTGGTGATTCATTTTTTGAAATGAATTGTCATATCTAGAATGTGTATTTATTATTTAACATGAAAAGAATTGCATGCTTTTATGATTTTATACAAAAAAATTTAGCATACAATATTATAAGGTTTCTTGTCTGTTGTTATATATGTATTAGTATTTAAACCAAGGATGACTTTTAGAATGCATGTTATTGTGAAATATTCCAATCATCTCAAGATTCATGCCATCATCTTTCAAAATATTTGCTTTGATACCTAGAACGAAAAGAACAGTTAACCATTTAGAGAATTACTAATCCGATCCCTTCCTAACCCCTAATGCTAAACCTTAGTTTAAGAATTTCTAAGAGCCAAATATTTTGTTACAATTTATTAATGGTTTATTCATTGACTAACTCGTCTTTTAATTAGGACCTTAATGATTTCTATAATTTTTTTTTCCAATCAATTTCATGCAATGGTCCCTTTGATTGGCCAGATTAATGGACCATTGGAAATAATAACAACAAATGGGTTAAAAGAAAATCTTAGAAAAATAACATTAAAATTTTGCATTATTAGCATCTTGTAGGTTTAGAGTGTTTATATTTAAATCATGGAATCATTGATTGTGAAGGTTTCTTCTTTCTTGTACGAAATTACAATTTGGTAAATTTTGTACATATTAGACACACCAACGCAGTTCCCAATCAAATTCAATTTGTGCAATTAAGCAACAATAGAAAATCATATGCTTACATATAGGAGCAACATGAATTTCATACGGCAGTGTCTTGATTATAAATGGAAGAGACATGAGAGGTAAAAAGTTATTGGCATATGATTCAGTTTGTCTAGTAAAACCAAAATAGAAGTCAAATATTCACTGAGTGGCATAAACATATATGCCTATGTGAACCATTGCGGTACGTTAGGCTTAAGTGAACAAAATACCTATGGACTTTAGTAAATGGAAATAGTTTTTTTTTTTTTTTCTTATATTTTTGGTAACAGGGAATAACATAATATAATTAATAGCTAACCATAAATTAATCCGAATAGGTGCGTGCTATTTTCCTTGTCAAGAAGGGTGCCAACCAAGTTGAAGATTTTATAATTGTGTGTGTTTGTGGTTTTTTGTTTTTTTGGTATAAAAGTTGGAAAATGTTGTATCTTTGGTCAGCATTGTTAATTTGGAGTTCTTAGTTCTTACTCTATTTGGATTTCTTCTAATAGGCCAATAGCTCTTAGTGACGTTGTAGTAATGCGCATGTACTAAAATACTTGAATTGATTATTCCTATCCAAATTAAGGAAAAAAATTTACAGTTTGTTGGTGAACTAACCTTATTTTTATGGTCATATCCTTCAATATAACATAGACAAGTAGGTTAGAATAAATTAAAAAAACATAGACAAGTAGGCACACAGTGAGATTGAATCAGATTAACCTGTGATAGGGGTTCAACATCTTCCATAGTTGCCTTCTAATTGAAAGTTTATAAAATAGCACGTGTTGAAAGTTCATAAAGAACAAACTGTTATGTGTATTTAATTTTGTGAAAGGGATAGCACTTGTGTTGAAATGAGAATGGTAAGATGGATTAGTGAAAATACATGAAAATATAAGATCTAAAATGAGGAAATCTGCATAAAAAAGGAATAGGATGAAAATATGAGGGAGAGTCATTTGAGATGGTTTTGCATGTTTAGATGAGATGCATCATTAAGAAAGACAGAGTTGATTTAAGCTGAGAAAACAAAAAAGAGGTAGAGGAAGACTTAAAATCAATAGATATATAAAAGTAGAGACCTCAAGTGGGAGTGCATGAGGTTCTGTCATGTGGCGCTCTAATTTTACATTTAGCCATTTTTACTTCTTTTTATTAAGTTTTTTTTACTGTTACCTAATAGATTATAGTAACTTATTTTTATTACTATATAAAATATGAGCTACTCTTGACAATTAGACCCAATGTTATTCTGATTCTCAAAAAAAAAAAAAAAAATTGAATGTTATTCTCTACAAAATAAACTAACTTTTAAAAGTAGACCAAATATTATGAAAAGCTCAAACCCAGTTATTATCTTACATATCATCACCCAAGTCTAATCCTTCCCATGTGTAAATCAAAGCCCAAACTCTTACCCATTTACAAACTCTCTTCCTTCTCTCTCATGTATAGATGATACTTCTAGAAAATCACATTCTCATAGAATCATGTCTTCCTTTTTTTTTTTGAATTTCAATTCAATACACTTTTGTCTATTAATAATGTTCAATGCAATTCATGCTAGCAAATTATCTTTGTCATCAACCATTTCAACAAAAATTTATATAAATCATGAGATTCCTGAGATTGCTGAAATAATTGACAAGTGCATATTTCTAAAATTTATAATAACAAAAAATGCCTAATAAATAGCATATACTATTTCACAAAATGCCATTTACATTATATTTTCTTTTAAAAAAAAAATCAATGATAGAAATGGTCAAAAACATGATCCTATACAAGAAATACCAAAAATACATTTAAAAAAATTTCATAGGAGGATTTATCTTTAAAGAATATAAAAACAATAACAGAGATAAAATGCATCGAATAGGATCCTACAAAACAGGTTTGTTAATTATTTCAAATTATACTCATCATTTACATGAAAAAAATAATAATACATCATATTATTTACATTAATTACATTAATATATATATATATATATATATATTAACTTCAAAGTTCATTGCAGGATGTGAATTGCTAGGGTATTGCAACAATAAGCAACATTGATACAACAATTGGTTAGTATTATATTTCGTACTTGCTTTGTAGAAGGAAGGTCAAATCACAATCAAAATCATTTTGGTGTGCAAAATGTGAAACAAAAACAAATCTCCATTGCCCAAGGTTAGAGGACTCACATTAACTACATAATACATACTCTCCAAATATTTATAATATATTCCTCTCACTAAAACTACTATACATATAATTGCAAACCACTTCAGATACTAGATTCAAATTAAAGTTTTTGATGCAATTGACGAAACAACTTTTGTGATATTTGATTGAGATGCTGAAGAAATCCTAAATAAATTTGTGAGATATCTTGCTGAAAAACAAATTGAGGTACAACTTACTTAAATTATTAAATTATTGTAGAACTATTCATCCTAATATATATTACATTTCTTATATACTAATTGATATTGGAGAAGGAATCCCATATGATTTGAAGAATATTTTAGGAAAAAAAAACCATTTACCTACTTCATTTGAATGGATTCAACCTAAAGGATGGTTTTGAAAATTACATAGTTGCTAAGATTTTTTATGCACCTTCAAATGACAAAAGGTATGGAAGAAAAACAAAAATACAATCCAATATGCTATATTAATTCTTTTATTACACTATTCCTAAATTAACAAAAGATATAATAACATTTACAAAAAACTGTCACATTACTGAAATTTAATATAAGTGTAAATACTTTAAAAAAAAATCTTAGCTACAACAAATTTGCAAGTCCAAATTTTGTAAGATTCAATCAAGAATCTTCCAATGCCAATTCTTTAGTGATTAACACAAATGATACAACAAAATGAAAAAGTAATGAAAGTTCAAAAATTGAACAAATAGGGACGAACCAAACTTCAAATGTTGAAGATGACGAAACAGATTGTGATAACATACCCCATACCAAACTTTACAAGTGTCGCCATACAACAATAACAAAGTATTGAAGAAAAAAAAAAACACAATTTCGTAATGAAGCTCTTTATTATATCACATAATAAAGATCAATAATATGGAGCTTTTATCAAATTTTATTATACAATATTGCTCCAAAGTTGTTTTTTTATTGCTCATTACTTGAACTAAATAATTATAATGGGTATGTATGTGCAATTTATAATTGTTGCTTCTTATGATGAACTCATTACTAACAAAGTTTTATAACAAATATGCTATAATATATATATACAACATTCTCCAAAAAAAAATTACATAAAACATTACAATATTATCTGTACATCGCATGGACAACTTACTAGTAACATTAATAGAAGTAATAAAAATAAAAATAAAAAACTTATCAATTAAGGACGTAAAAGAAAACATGACTTAACATAGAATAGAATAGAAGAAATGAATCCATGTGGCCAATCCTAAATGATCTGTTGAGGATCAATACCCGACTCCATTAATTTAAGATTAAGGCTCGTTGTTGTTGCGAACTTGCGATAGCACCTGTGTTATTCAGAATGACTGAATTAGCTTCATTAATATTGAAAACTTGGTTAATTTTGTGAACATGAAATTCATATATGCATTTAAGATTGTAAGGGTATTTCACCAAGTAAATTCTTTCTGATATTGCTTCATTATTGTCATTATCATTGACATATATTTCAAGTTGGCATTGCTTAGGTGTTAGCAAAGCAAATCTACTCACTGTGCAAAACTTCACTACCCTAGTTCACTACTTGTCCACAATCACTTTGTACCTAATTGAGCCGCACGGTTGTGCCAATGTTTAATCCTAAATACAAATATCATTGCTAACAAACTATAATCTGTGTTTGCCTGTCTGGCCTCTGTAAGAAACTTACCAGACAAACCCCGCAACCAATCCATGTTTGGAGGACTGTACTATTGTACTACAGTGATCTTAGACCCACAAATTTGTCTTTGTATTTGATTTTTGACCACTTATAATTAGCAAAAAAGAAAAATAACAATTAAATGAGATTATGCCAAGAAAGTGATTTATGAGAGTCTCTGTATTTTTTACAAATTAATGGAGTATAAGATTTATATTGAATTGAATAATATGCAAAATCTATTATGAACCTCCTTACTCACTTCCAAAACATTTTTGACACATGATCTCATCTTCTTGACTTGCTTTTTATATATATGAACTTTATATATGATTAATTAACATGAGTTGGTTTGGTTTGGTGATTTGAGAGCTTAAAAATGCATTTTTAAAACTTAAAACACTATTTTGCAACAACAATTTGTTGTAATTTTTTTACAAACACTAATTTTAAACCCAAAACGTTGTTTCATAAACAACTTATACAACACACCCTATATATTAAAATAATAATTAAATATATTATTTTTTAACATTTTAAACTATTGAAACAAGTAATAATTTATCATGCATATGGTTATTGTTTGTTAATGAATCTTTACAGTCAAATTGTTATTTTATTCAAAGAAAGATCAAAGATTTGATTTATTAGGGTAAATGGATTCATTAAGTGAGACTTTACCAAAAATAAAAGAAGGATTCTTTCATAATTTGGCACCCAAAAAGAAAATGAAAATAAAAGAAAGGAGACATGGGGGAGGGGGTTGCGAGAATTATTATGTACTATATATAGCGGATACATAAGATACCTTTTCAAGGGAGAAAAGAAAAGAAAAAGAAATTAGCTTATATTTCAACTTCTTCTTCTTCTTCTTTTTATTATTTATTATTTATTATTTTTTTTTTTTTGAGAAGGCATATATTTCAACACTATTTTTTTGAGAAGCATATTTCAACACAATATTGATGCCATGCAAATTCTAAATTATCTTCTCTTTTTTTTTTTTTTTTTTTTTAAAGATAGTTTCAACTTATGTGCCATGCAAATTCTAAATTATCTTCTCTTTTTTTTTTTTTTTTTTTTTAAAGATAGTTTCAACTTATGATATATGCTCCTGATAATAACTCTTTATCATCAGATCAAGACAACAATCGGTTTTTAGTGTACGCAGAAATTGAACCCCAGATCTCTTATTCAATTATCAGAAATTTTACCAATTGAGCTAACTGATATTCATTCTTTTTTTAATATTTAAGAATAATTGTATTAAGAAGAAAATGAAGGAAACATACTCAAACCCATCTCTACCTTTTGGCAAAAATTCAATCAGGTAAGTTAGAGATGGTTATGAGGTTCATCCCAATTACAAACGCTTCCCAAGAAGCAATGTTATGAGGCAAAAATATTTAAGTCCCTAGAAACATAGTAACAAAATTCTTAACAACATAAGGATTAACATTTACACTTTGACATAACAGAGTCTAGGAAATAAGGTAAATGGGAAGCTTAAGTCTAAAGAGACAACTAATGCTCATTCTTGCTTCCATGTTTTGCTAGGAACCATATTAGACCAAGCTTAACAAATGCAAAATTCTAAGGAGAAGGAGCCCTACATTACATTGTATATAGAAAAAAGTACAAGGGCCTGTTGCTCAAAATCGAATTGCTTCAAAAACATCCTTGACAACATCCCACAATTCGAGACACAAAGAGAGGAGTGTAAGAATGTTGTTTGTCCTTAAAGGCATGGACCAATTCTGTATTTTTTATATTCAACACAAACGCACTAATAATATTAAGGCACTTTGGCATAATTTATAAATACATTGCTCCGTGATTTTCCCGGAGTTTTGACTGGAATCAATGTTGTTTGTCTCTTAATCTTAGCATCTTTGAGATGAATCAAACAATTTATTGATTTGTTTATTGCCAATTTGGGATTAAGGAAATGATTGTTTGTGTGCATATCACTGCACTTCCTGCTTATCGCTCTCACGCACGCATGCACTCTCATTAAAAAGCCAAAACAAGAAAAACACACGCTTAGTAATTAAACATTAGATATAGGGATATAAATGATGTGATATATGTAAGTTAATATTAACTTAATTAGTAAATTTCATTGTATGTGTATGTTTACTTCACAAAAAAAAAAATTAACTGGTAAATTTTTTAGTAAATTTGGGATTCAAATTTGGTATATACCAAAATTTAATTCTTGTTTTATCATGGTGATAAAGAGTAATTATTATACTTCTAAAAAAAATTAAAAAATTAAAAAGGTGTGACATACCAAAAAAAAAAAAAGGTTGCGAAATCGGAGCCAGATATGGTCCCGGCTGGGCCAATTGCTGCTCTTACGTTCATTGTAAAAAAGTCAAGGCATTGAATGAGGCACATTAATAGTTGCAGCAGAGCTGTGTGGATAATATGGTATCTTTAGATTAGCAAACAAATAAAATTAGGCTAAAACATTATTTTGGTCGTTTTATTTTGAGGCCACGGTTAATTTGGTCATTACATTTTGATTACAGTCAATTTAGTCCTTGTTATTTTGAATTAGCAGCCAATTTGGTCTCTACCGTTAACTCATTAACAGAAAATATCTATATAGCAAATGTTATGCATTGTTGGCACACGTAGAGCCTATGTGGCAACTAAAATAATAATAAAACTTTTTTATTACCTCAAACAATTCCATATCAGTAATTAATTTATTAATTTTAAAGAAATTATTAAAAAATGTTAAATTCAGATCTGAAACACACTAATCTTAAATTGAACCCAAAAAGTCAAACCCTAATCAATTTTCACAAATCCTTCTTCACTTTAGGAAACGAGGCAGACCAACCCAGTTGAAACTTTATTATATAAATAATTGAAAATGCTTATTGAAATTTACACACATTACGAGAGCTAATTTTTCCCCAAGTCTACAAAGACTACTCCAAACAAGAATTTAGCTTCTGCTAAACCTGCCATGGAAAAATCACTCAACCCACAACTCCAAACAACTTAGTCAGTTCCTCAACGGAAAGCACCAAGGCCTTGATGGGCCTTTTTCTTCCACTCGTCCAACAGCTTAAAGAAAGAGTAATGGATAAGTTTAGATTTCAATGTTGAGGTTTTGGCTTTGTGTAATTGTGTAGAGGAAGATTAGTGGGTAATGGGCATATGCTAGTTTCTCTCTCCATGCCTTTGGATTGATTACTTGATTGAATAATTTTGGATTTGGGGTTTATTTGGTAGTGGATTATAGATGGTTGATTTTGGAATGTGGATAGCTACAAGGAGATGGGAAAGAGAGATTGGTACCATTGTGGGAAAGAGAAATTGTAGATGGTTAAGCCACACGATGGTGTGTGTTGGTGAGGATTGAATAACTGAGATCTGTGAAAATTGATTTGAGTTTGATTTTCTGGGTTCAGTTTAAGATCAGCGTATTTCAGATTTGAATTATTAAAAAAAAAATTCTTTAAAATTGATAAATTAATTATTGATGTGGAATTGTTCGAAGTTAATAAAAAAGTTTTATTATTATTTTAGTTGACACGTAGGCTCTAAGTGTACCAACAATTCACATTGTTTGCCACGTAGTTATTTTTCATTAGTGAGTTAACGGTATGAACCAAATTGACTATAACTCCAAAAAGTAGGAACCAAAATGGTATTTTTACTATAAAAATAATATGGTATCTTTAATTTTTACTTTTTACCATAATGAGGAAGAAGAAAAAAGGGGGGGGGGGGAATTCAAAAGAATTTGACAAGTAAGGACTTCCTGGCAGAGTCAATTTCTTTTACTGTGAGTGAATTTTAGTTAATTTAATTGGTAAATTTTTTTATAGTTGAATAAAAAATTCGAGGTTCAATTTCTACTTACACTAAAAATTGGTTGATGTCTTGGTATGATAATAAAGAGCTATCATCAAGAACATATGACATAAGTTGAAATTATCTATATATAAAAAAAAAAAGTCTTTTTATAGTGAGAATTTAGAGTTTAGACTAAGATTTTAGTGCATTACAATAGAAAGAAATTTAAATGAACATGAGTGATATAAGCAAAGGTATACTCATTATGATCGATTGGTGTCTTGGTCTAATAATAAGAAGTTATCATCAAGAACAGATGTCATAGGTTGAAATTACCTTTTACTGTGAGAGTTTAGAGTTTAAACTAAGATTTTATTATATTACAGTAGAAAGAAATTTAAATGAACATGAGTGATATAAGCAAAGGTATACTCGTATTCACCACTAAAATGGTCTCAAGGCAATACAGAATTGATCTACAATTTGAATTTCCAACCTCGAGAATAATCCTGACACAAAAAGGTTGTCATGTATAATTATACTAATTATGACAAGATTTTTGTAAAATTATTTAAACCATACCCCACTGAAAAATAATAGAAAAATTTGAAACCAAGGGATTTAAATAAGAAAAAAAATCTTATTATTCTTATTATTATTTTTAAGATAGGGGGCTCTTGATTTTTTATTAAAAAAAAAAAAGTTCCTCCAAAATTGTAATGAAGAAAATTGATTGATGCCCATTAAGCTATTTCTGAATTCTGATCCACAATGCATGCAAATGCAATTGATGATGCCCTACAATGGGCTCAACTTTAAAGTACCTCTGTTAAGAGTGACTCAAAATGGCACATCTGCATGTAGCCCATTATCTGAAGCTAGGCCCAATTAGTTCTTTAGATGTTGAAGATTTTTTTGAACCCGATCGAGTAAATCTGTGGTTCTATACCTAGCCCATCATTAAAAAGACTAATGTGCAAAGCCCATGCAACATACATACTGATCGTTTAAATTGTACCAAACGGATACAAAAAAGTTAAAAAACTTTCATTTCATGTCAATTCAATTCTTCCATCAAGTGAGTTGCTATTGAGTGCTGGAGAATATTTTATTTATAGACTCGTGAAAATATTATGAGATTTTGTTGTGACCGTAGAATAATTCTAAGTAACAACATCGATCTAGTTTTGATTTATTTCACTTTTGATATATATATATATATAAAATCATTTTTCTTAAAAAATAACCATTTTCTTCCCTATCTCTTTCTTTCTTTCTCTCTCTATCATCAAGAGCCTCTCCCTCCTCAAATTGGCTTACCCATGGCAAGATGGGTGCTTTGATGGACAATGACAACTTGGTAGGTGAGACTCAACTTGGTGGCAACAGGAAGTTGATGAGTGAAACGGTAGCTTGATGAATGATGAGTGAAGACAAAGATTAAATTTTTGTTTCTCTTTTTTCTTTTTCTAAAATATATTTTTGGCTTTTAAGGTTTGGATTTTTTTTTTTGGTGGTCCCTTACATTTTAAATTGTTTATTTTGACCATTTACATTTAATTTCGTTTCATATTGGTCATGTCGTCAATTTAGTAATTTGATTATTAAGTTCTCATCATATTTAATTGAAACTCACTTATTATTTTTTGAATCATTTGGGATGGAGATAACTGATAAGATATAAAAAGTACCAACACACAGCTAGTTGCTAAGTCTTGAAACTTATTGGATCGGTATCTTACCAACTAGGTCACTTGAATGTTGGTATATTTAATTGTTTTACTTTTATGAAATAATAGTTCTAAAATGATGTGAAATATATGAATTTTATTGTTGGAGGTAGAAAAACATATTATGGACCGTTAACTTACTAATAAAATGGATGATAGTGCTCAAGGGCAGAGCCGGGGGGGGGGGGGGGGGGGGGGGGGGGGGGGGGGGGTGGGGGGTGCGAGGGGGGCAACTACCCCTCTGACCTTTCCCCAAAACTCCTTTAGTATAGGACTTTTGGATTATTTTGCCCCCACACTGAGAATTTATGGACAAATTTCAAAGACAACCAATAAACATCAAATTCTAATCTATAATTTCAGTATAACAATGTAAATGATACAAATTTGATAGTTTGATTTATACATATTAAAATGAAAACAAAGAGCTACTTAATAGCTTTCAAGACACCTACAGAATTAGAATTGGTTACCATAATGTTTTGATACAAGGAGCTGCTAAATATGCGTCTGTCAAGTGTCAACTACCTGAAATTTGAGTAATTGAGATTTTACATTCTGTTGAGCTAATATCATGTATGTTTGTAAGAGCTAGTGCCTTATGAGGTGGCTTGTTATTCTTTGGTAGCACATGCATGAACTTGTTGTGTTGTCATGAGATGTGTTACACACGTGTACTTTTATCAACAAAGTTTTACTAAATATCCATACTTTCAAATTATGTCTAATTTTTTCATGACATTAAATCTCTAATGCTTGCATTTTTCCACTAATCTTTTTTTTCCCTCAATCTCTTCGACTCTTTTATTGTTTCAAATTCTTTGTTTCGGTAACAAACTTTGTGGCTTTTTAGAAATGAAATGTTAAAAATTGATTAAAAAATGAATGGTTGATCAATAGATGAACAATTACTTAGCTACATACATTAAAAAAAAAAAAAAATTTAAAATTATTGAAAATAAAGAAATCATGTATTGACTTCAAAATATGAAAATTTATCAAGAGAACCGAGTAAATTAGCATAGGTATGAAAAGTAAATTACAGATTACATTTATATTATTTTTTTCCTCACATTTATATTATATTTTGCATAAAGATTACATTATTATATATTAGTTTATTTATTTTAAATGTTTACTAAATATTTTAGTTTAATTGTGTTTCCAAAGTTGCCTTATGATTTTGCCCCGCCTTGAATTGAAATCCTGGCTCTGCCACTGGTAGTGCTAATATAAGAACTGCAAAAGCATTGTTTGCTGAGTTTCATATCACACTAAGTCATTCTCAGGTTGTTGCAAATATAGATTAACTCATCGTTTTATTATTGTTTTATTTGTTGTTTATGTGAATGAGGGTAGAGTCCCTTTTTGGGTTTAAGAATCTTTTTGACTTTGAGTTTTGTCTAATATGCATGTTTATTTTTCTGGATTAGTGATATTATGCACTATAAATTTGGTTTGAAATTGTAGAATATTTTGTAGGTTTTTTTAGATATATCTTTTTATAAAAATATTTAACAAAGCAATGAAGTATAAGGAAATATTAATTCTTGGGGTGTGCCTCTTTTTTGTAGTGCCATTAGCTAAGAAGATTATTTATTTGTTCTTTAAAGTGTACTCCACATGCTTGATGAAATGTCTAAATTGAATTTTATGGATAGTTTAAATAGGTTGGATAAAGATCTTGCATTGGGTTTAGCTTCTATCTGCAAATAACCATTTGAATGATGAGAATATGAGGTATTTCTTCTCTTAAAAGCTCATTTAGTAGGTGAGGATGAAGTTTGCCTAGAAAGGACATTGTAATAGTAGATGATTAATGGGTTATGGGATGTAATAATAGTGTTGAGCTATTGGGAAAACACCACTTTTGGAACTTAAAAAGCTTTAAGCAATGAGGTTTTTTTATTTTTTATTTTTTTGTTAGTCCTAGCAAATAGTGGATATTATATCATTTTCTCTATAAATAAGATTAAGCTTCAACTTGGGTTGGTGATTTATATGATAGTGTAGACATAATAGCATGTTCCTTTTCCATTTATCTCATGTTCACTTTGTTTTTCCCTTTACCTTTTTTAAACTTACAATTTTCTATCTTAAATGGGATACATGTTTTCTTTTCTGGAATCAAACTTGCAGTGTTACATAGGAAATAAAAGTTTTGAAAATTAAGTCCAATAGATGCAAGGACCCAAAATAAGATTTGCTCTAAAATTCCTATAAAAAAAAAAAGGTTTGCTCTAAAATTTCTTATGCAATTTTCAAATTGAATATGGCCTCTTATTTGAAGATATGAGAGTTGGCACTTTCAACCTATAAATTAATTTCTTGAGTGCCATCACATTCATTTGACACTCACCAATTATCATAATCTTACTTTTCTTATTGCAGTATGAGCACATAATGTCTTCTAGATTTAATTTTTCGGGGCCTATATTCATTAACTAATTTGAAAAAGTTTTTCGTCCATCTTCTATGTCATTACCATTGTATCCTTGCACATTATGATAATGATTTGAACCTTTTTCACTAATCTCATATAAAAAGGATCGTTCAAAGCAAATTTAAATTCACTTTTATAGCATGAATTTAACTATACATTCATGTAGCGTAAGTTTTTTGTTATCATATTCAAGTAAACTAAATAGTTTTAATATTTATTCAATTATCCTGTGCATCGCACGGATTAGCAACTAGTTAACAATAAAATTGAGAAATTCTTTTGTTTATCAGAGAGGGGGGGGGGGGGGGGGAGAATTCAAGAAAAGTTAATACTTTAGATGTATCTTGGGCAGGGATGGAATTGAGATTTGAACCTTGGGGGATAACGAAAAAAAAGTTTTGCCAATGTTGATTTTAGACGACCAAAAAATGCATACACATCATAATATCATATTTGTGGATGTATTCTATTATTAATTTTAGGAATTTATCCTATGTAATGATTCAAATTATTTCTTGACTTGCAAAGTCAAGAATCTTTAAACTATATAAAAATTAATTTTTATTTTATTTTCTTTCTGATATTTATTTCTTTAGTTTTAATTTTAAATTAAAAAAAAAAAAAAACCATAAGCCACAACAATATTATTATTAGTAATTTATTAACATAATAAAGTTACAACAAAATTAATGGATATAAGGTAGTATACTACTACATTCATTTAAGATAACTTTGTGAATATAAGGTAGTATATACTATATGATCTTTTTTTGTTTCCCACCATATTTCTCAAAACTTTCAACTAAGATTAATCACTGTTTGTGAGAGTGGGCCCATACGGGGTAAATCACTAGCCCATAGAGTTTTTTCATAGTACTAGTGTCTAGACTTGAACTGAGGAACTCTCAGTCAAATCCAAGAAGCTATTTTGAGACCGAGTGCCCACCACTCGCCAACCTCATTGGGTATATATATATATATATATATATATGATCAGGCTACAGAAAAGAAAAAAAAAAAGAAACAATTAAGTGCACATGGCTTTATGTTGGCCAAAGAACCACAATGAGTTGTAGCCATTTTTGCCACAATCTCCAAGGTGCCTTGTCAGTAATCATTTTGCAAAAGAGAGAAGGCATGCATTGAAGTCTGAAGGTTGTGAAGTTGGGAAAAAAAAAGAAAAAAAAAGAAAGAAGAAGAAGAAAGCAGAGAGATGCAACGGCCAGAGAAGAAGATGATAGTGGTGGTGCTGCACTAAAGGATTGTTTTGCTAAGAATTTGTCATTTGTACTTATCTTGTTGTTTTTTTTTTCTATACTGGATTTGTGATTGTCTAAAGGTTTTTCTAATTATCCAGGTTTATGAATTGTTTTGTTGGTTTGTCTAATGGATTTTCTTTATATTTTTGGGGCAATGCAGCAGAGGGATGGTTGATTAAAACAATTTGGGAAATTTTATGGGTCAATTTGTAAAAATATTTGGGGAGGAGGGCAAGTAAATACAATTTAGGGTCAAAAGTTTGAATTTTTGTGTAGCCTATATATACTACTAGTTAATTTTCAAAATTCGCCATCGGGGGGGGGGGGGGAGGGTGGTGGTCATGGCCCCCCAGCCCAAGTGTAGTTCCGTCTCTGCATGTAAGAATGCTTTAACCATGCCTCTTTTGGTTAAGAAGATGTTGAGGATATCAGAGATGGCAACAGAGTTTGCAGTGTGCACTCTATGGAAGCTGTGCAAGAATGCTAAGAGGGATGAAGATGATGATGACAGTGTTTTAGTAATTGATTTTATTAAAGATAAAGTTTAGTAACAAAATTAGTTGTAGCCTAAAGTTACAAGACTTTAATCTACAAAAACTTGCAAGTAAAATAGTTTATTGATGACGTAGCTATTAATAATTAATTTTCTAGAAATTTTGCAAGTATGGAGTATATAGGAAGAAAATGTAATTCAATGGTGGATTTGTCAAAATTCATCTTTAATAAAAAGATATTGAATAAAGTTGTAGCCTAAGAGCACTCACAGCAGTGAAGCTAAATAGCTATATAGCTATTTTAGCTTTATCAAAACACAAAAAATGTTTTACATCAATGTATGTAAAACTAAAATTTTTAAAATATTTTTTTTAATTCCTACACATATTAAAATAATACTTCTTTCTATTTTTTTTATTCTTTTTATTTTCTCTTTCTGCCTGTTTCTCTCATCCTCTCCCTTTCTCCGTGAAGCTAAAACTTTAAAATATATATATTTTTTAATTCTTACACATATTAAAATAATACTTTTTTTTTTATTCTTTTTCTTTTCTCTTTCTGCCTGTTGCTCTTATTCTCTCCCTCTCTCCTCAGATCAGCTCTCAAACTCATGAACTTTCAACTCTCTCAAAATCTCACCTCTGAACTCTTACCTCTCTGTTTCACTGTTGCCGGCCTGAGTCGAACCTCAACGTCATTGGCCCACTAAAACTCAATGTCATCAACCCATGGGCTGACCTACTCTGTCGAACTTCCCTTACCTCCACTCCGCCGCTGGGTTTGTGGGTGGGTTGCTGGGGTCTTGGTGTGTGTTTGCTGTGTGGGTCTCTTTGGATTGCATATCTGGGTTTTTTTTTCCCTAGTCTTTGGGTTGAGCTTAAGGCTACTGTGATGGTGGTTGTGGTTTGGTTGTATTAGGGTTTAGGGTTTAGCGGTGGTGGGCTGTATGTAGTGGTGGTGGCGGCGGTGGTGGGATGTATTATTTTATTGTAATATATATATATTATTTTATTGTGACATTTATATTATTTTATTGTGTTGGAAGCTAAAATAGATCCACTACTGGTTGATGTTTTGTAAAATGAGTAAGTAAAATAGACAAAGTAACTTTTTATGAGGCAAAATAGCTAAAAAAATAGCTCTACTACTGTGGATGCTCTAAGATTACAACTAATTTTGTAACTAAATTTTGTCATTTTAACGATTTTGCCAAATAAAATTACATTTGCCCCCCTTGACCAAATCATTAGCCCTCTTAAATAAAAAGAAGAAGCCCATAAAAAAAAAAAAAATCTATTACTGATCTAGAGACTAGAATCCCAAAATACAAATTAGACAGTTCAAAAAAATTGGCCCAACCACAAAATGACCAAGAGAAAACTAAAGAAAATTTTGCCCAATCAACCAACTTTAGACCTGGCCCTTGAAAAATTTAAACAATACCAATCTGTCCTCATCACCACAATAGAATCCCAAAACCATTCCATCAAATTCCAAAAAAAAAAAAAAAGAGAGAGCAAAAACCTAATTAGAGACACTTGTGAAGGCCGACGCATGACTGTGTGAGGAGGCAAAATGAAAATATCAGGAACTGGTTAGAGATAGGCAAAGTGGGTGACCATTTCAATGGTATGTTGCAACTTGTGAGCTTGCATCTTTCTTTGCTGTCTCTGTTGTTGTTTTTTTCCCTAGACTTTTCTTTCTCTATTTGAAATTTGATAGCATTTCTTATGTGAGTGGTGGGGCTTTAAAGACTAGATTGACTCCCAGAGTGTGTTAGTGAATCTATGGTGTTAGTGTGTGTGGTGTGTTACAGTGGGACATGGATATGCTAAATGTCCACAAATTTTTATGCATTGAGCAACAATTAGACCTAGTAGCTGGAATGCCAAAAGTGGGAAAGTGTAAATTTTTTTGGCATAGTCCTACAGTGCCATTTTACATGTAAGATAGCACTGTAGCACTATGCCAAAAATAATATTAATATTTTATTCCACTTTTTTCTCTCTCATCTCTCATCTCTCTCTTTGTCTTTCTGTCTCTCACACTTTCCTCTCATTCTCCCTCTTCTCTCTGTCACACCTTCGGTCCGTCTCTGATGCAAGGTCCAAAAACCAAACATCGTCGATTCCGGTTCGTCGCCACCGTTGAGTCGGTGTAGATCGCCAGTGGTCGGAGCGACAGAGCCGATCTTTCCGTGACATGATGAACGCGATGAACGCGAGTTTGTAGGCGCTGGGAATGACCTGAAACGTACGAGCTCCTCTTGCTCTCCTCGAAATTCAAAATCTCACCCGATTCAGGCTTTATCGTTGAAATTGAATTGTTCCCATTCTTCACAACAGGCTAAGCGGTCGGCTCCGATGACCCAAATCGGGTTGGTATTGAAAAAAGCCTGATCGGGGAGACCACCGCCATTAACGAAACTCTGAGTCATGGACACCAAAAAGAAACATTTGGTGTCAATGACCTCCTCGTCAATAGCATCATCAGTAGCCGGGGTTGCCGACCCAGAAATCAAAGAATTGAGATCTCTGTGGTTTTTTTGATTGGTGATGATGGGTTTGTTGGGTTGATGGGTTTGATCGGTGCTGTGGTTGTTGATGGGTTGATGGGTTTGGGATCGGTGATGGGTTGATGGTTGTTCGTGGTGGTGCCGTGGTGGGGGAAGCAGTTGGTGATTTGGGATTTTGTTTTTATTTTGGTTTTGGATATATTATTTTATTACGTAAATATATTATTTTAATAAATAGAATAGGAAAATAAAAGTTTGGGATGCTGAAGTTATTATAAAATGGTATGGTATAATGATATAGTGACTTTTTAAAATGGTAAAATAGAATATAATTGAAATTTTGGGATGCTAATGCTCTAACGATCCATGTGGTGTGTTAGTCTATGGGGTTATTTTATTTTATTTATTTTGTGGTATTATGTTCAAAAAAGCAATGTAGTACTACAGTAGTAGTTATTAAAAAGTAATAAATAATAGTTAGCAAACTTTGTGTTTGGCAGATTTAAAATCCCCTAGGGTTATTCATTTTTAATTTTTAATCTAATTTGTTATTTGATTAGTTAAGAAACTATTCGAATTGTAATGAGATCAACGTTGTTATTCAACTATGATCAACATAATTACTCAATTAGAATGTGATTTTCTATTAGACTCTTTGATAATGTGTATTAACAGGGAAAGAGAGACGCAAATTTTATTACAAAATAAATTATATATGATTTTTGGGATTTAAATAAATGTCTCCCCACCCCCCAAATACAAGTCTTAGTTCCATCCCTGCATATGGTTCAATGTAATTGTTTTACAACCACTCTTGGAGCTGTTTAGTAAGCCCTCCAACTCTTTACCTAGCAAGTTTGAGGTTGAGACTTGAGAGTTCTTTGACACGTCCTATTAATTGCTTGGATAATCTCATGTCATTCATAAGCAAGGTTCAAGCAGCTCAAAGACTCAAAGGCAGTAAACATAATGTGTTATACAGCTGACTAAAACTTAAAAGGAACTGAATGATTCAATTGGAGATGATGTAATTTGGTCTCTCTTCATAGTGGTCTATTGGGTCCAATACTTCTATGCACTAAACCGGTTGGAATTTGGAACATGTCAAGTAATTGTCATGTATCTACATCTCAATAGGTGTGCACTAAACCCAAGCCTTACTCTACTGAGTTTATAAGTGGTTATTCATGCAAATGCTAAGTTTTGTAACAAGTCGGTGGAGTCATAAGATTTCGTGCAAATATCAAAGGGTAATCCCAAGTAAATCCCAAGTTTTTTTATTTTTTATTTTGTGATGACTTAAATCCCATGTGTGGTTTTGTATGCTTTTAAAATTTGATTGGGACAATTTCGAAGACATCCAAATTGCCAACAAAATTTTAATACTTCCTAAGGACCTACTTGAGAGGCCTAACAGAGGACCTAATAGCAAAGAGGCCTAATAGAATAACCTAAAAAAAAGGCCAAACTAAAGGACCTAACACAGGGCTAAACACAATGGCCTAGCTAACACACAGGTCTAAAAGAGTTGCCAAACAGACCAGTAACATATTTAATGTTTTTAGATTTACTCTATTTATCTACATTTCGAGATTGTTGTCCTAACACACTATTCTCTTTAGCCAACCTAAGGAGATAACTAGTTATCATGCCAACTACCTAGTTTAAGGGCGGTTGAGATTGCTGTCCTAATACAAATTGCCTCAGCTAACCTAGCAGGACAACTAGCTAACAAGTCTACTATTAGGTCTCAGATCGATTCACGCTAAAGCTATCTCCCCATGCTCTATAAATACCCCTTCACTCAATAGAATAAGGTATTCCTAGCAATCCCCTTATTCAATGTTTTTTTTTTTTTTTTTTCATTTTCACTTCTCATCTTCTCCACTGGTTTTTAGACTTAAATTTTTTCATGAGCTTTGCTGCTCTTCCTCTTTTAAGACAAGAACCAAAAATATTAATCTTGTAGTGGACTAAGACCTGATTCTGAAGAATCTCAGCACCCAATCAGAAATAAATAAACAAATTAATTTATTTCATGTAAAAATTAAACTATAATTATATATAGATAAGATTTAGGATAAATGGTGTATACTTCATCAGGGGTTGAAGCCCAATACCCATATTCAACCACGAACAACATAGGCCATCTTCAAATAATGGCATCAGACCCACTGAGTTGACACTCAATTTTTATTACCCATGGCCTAAGTCCATGGCCAATTCTAAGTCTTCAACAAGGGAAGTAGTGGTCTAGCAAGTAAGAGTGATTTTTGATAAATTGCTAACATGTTAGCCATCCCCTTAGTCAATGTATTAGCTTGGAGCACCTTAACCAATGGATCGGCTCAAGTCTACTCATACATAACTTTTCATATTTTATTTTTTCTTATTATTTTTCTTATAATACAAGCTGTCGTTCATTGCATTAAATGCTCTCAACTACCTTTTATCTTTTCTAGAAAGTATCTTTCTCTTTATAGCTAAAATCAAGTATTACTTTCACCTTGATAACTTCCCAAGTAAGAAATAAAGCCAACTCAACTACAAGGCTCAAGGAAAGCTCTTTGTCCTATGCAAAGCATTTTGAATCCTTCATATCTATAGATGTAAACACACACCCTCAATAGAAAAAACCATGATTTATCTGGCCGGCCAAAGACGTTTCTATTATTCAAAGCAAATTATACTCATTATAACATATTATATATCAATATATTTTTGATAATTAATAGTTGGGGGGAAAAGAGGTTTGAACTCTAAATGTCTATGTTAAAAAAAAAAAGTGTTAACCAATTAAAAGCTCCTGTCTCATATTATATATCAATATAGATATAAAAATTTCCAAAATTCATAGACCATTTATTGTGCTGCTTTATGCTCAATCTCTCGTAACCAACCACAACCTAATTGGTTTTAAAACCGCTAATACAATTCATAAGTAAAACTCCCAACGAAAATTCTGACCTTTGTGTGGAAACTTCTCTATGATTGTCTCCTCTGAATTCGAACCTTAGCAGTAGAGGTATACCAGCTATTGTCACTTACCCTTTGTGCAGTGAAGATAGCGAAACTTCCTCACATCCGTTTCTATACTGCCCCCTTGTTAGAGCAGTGTGGCATGGTTTTGTTCTTCCTATCAGAACTACGGAAGAAACTCAACCAGATTGAGGTTAATTAATGGCAGGCTAGTTGTGTCTTAGATAATAAAAAGTTGGAACAAGACAATATGATTTACTTGCAAACCATTTTCACCACCCTCTGGACAATCTGGAATGACAGAAACCAGGCCGTAAGGGAAGTACCCCAATCCAACTGATGTTTTACTCACATCCCAAACTCTCATGCAGGTACCAAGAAGCTTAAGCTTAAGCTTAAATCAACCCTCTCAGCAAGAGTGTCAAAACAAAGATGGGATGAGGGTGGGGGGAGTTATCAGGAACTAGCAGCTATAATCAAGATTGATGGGAAGAGAAACAAGAAATTTAGAAGAAGTGGGCATGCTTATGAAGCTAAGAACAATGAAGGAACCAGAATGTTTGTAGGATGTAATAGTACTGGAGCCTCAACTACTAACATGGCAATTCAGGAAGCATTGGAGGCAAGCTTACAAGATAAGAATTTAGGCTGTCGACACATCATTGTACTCACTGGCAGCAAGAACTTGAAACGGATCTGCAACAAGAAGAAAAGTCCCCACTGGAGAGAGCCAGCATTGCTGACAGACCTCCAATTCCTCTAACTCATCACTGCCAGGTACAACCAGCAATTTTGTATTGCTGAACTTGATATATTTGCCTTTTGTCATATGCTAATGTGGGTATTGAAAAACAATTTTCAAAATGCGTATTCAATTTTGGGTGTTCCATTTATAACCAAAGAGAGAACTATTGTTGCTCAGACGAACTCTTTCAGGAACTTACCATAAATTTAAACCACAACTTAGATTTATACATGAACTTTTTTTTATCGGTAAAAACTTATAAATAAACTTTATATGCTGATATCCAGAGATAAAATGTCCATATACAGCCAAAAGCATGCCTTGACCTCTGTTGTATATCCTCTTTATTTATTAATTTTTTGTGTAACAAAATGTCCATCTGTATGTGGAGTTGTGAAGAGAAAATGTAAAATTAGCTACTTTAAACTGAACAATGCCTGGCATACAGTTATGAACAGTATTAAAACAGGAAGCTCTTCAGGTTACACGAATTAGAAGCACTACCATGATGAAAATACATGTCATTGCAAAGATCGCAAGCCATGTGAAGCACGATGTCTTAGAGCTCTCAGAGTATATCTTCGTGGCTCGCACATTGGCATGGCCAGTACTTGCCAAGCTATGCTCAACAGCTTGCTCAGTAGAATCAAGTATCTGCACTCAGCATAATCAAGTTATGAGACTACTTGATCATCAGTCAACACCAAAAACATGAAACAGAAAAAGGTGAAAGCTATTTAACAAGATTAAGAATTCAATCATTATTGTTCAGGGTAAACATAGTAATGATGTGATTACAATAAGATCCTCCCAAGAGAACACCATGTGATTTAAATATGATCCTTCCAAGAGAATGACACCATGGGATGAATAGGCATGTATTCAAGTTTCCATCAAAGGACACACCCAGTGCATGACAACTGTGTTGACAATCCAAGAGAATAAAGAAATTGTGGTGGAGGTGAAAGAGGGATCTGTAATGGCCGATTATGTTTTTGTTGCAGTACAGGGTGGTGCAGTGATGGAAAACCCTTGGGTGACTAGACTCCAAATGAAGGCAATGATATTGAGAATGTACAGACTTCAAAATAGTACCTGATTGCATTTAGTCAAAACCACATTCTTTTTACTTTCTTTTTACAACTATACAAGATAATCCCACTAATCCTGCACCCACCACAGATTGAATCCCAGACCTTGAAAATGATAAGTATGACTAGGCTACAAGCTTACATCACCCCCCCTCCTCTTTTTACCCTTTTTAATGCGAACCAGACGTCCACGAAATTTTGTTAATAAAATCCTAGAGAAGAAAGAAAAAGAAATGAAGACAACAAAGGTATTTGTTCTTTGATTGGTAAGTCACACACATGTAGTGGATCTTGAACCCATGACTCATCCTCTACTCTATTCTTGTAAGAAGAACAAGGGTCATTTGAATGTAGCCTTGGCTTATGAATAGCGGCAATGAGCTAGCAGCAATGATGCAGTGAAAGAGGCTGGAAGTTGGCATAAATGAAAAGCAGAACGGTGATGGGGGTAAAACTGATTTTTGTTGAAACTTAAAACAATTTAAAAACTCAACATATTATGTACTCCAAGTCACTATATTTAGTTATTATTGTAAAATAAATTGACTTCTTGGAGCATTCTCAATATTATTATGACATCAATTGTTTACTATGACATCATTTATTTCAATGTTAATATTTTTTGAAAAATAAGTCAATTTCCAAGAAGTATTTTCTAAAAATCTATCTCATTTTCCTATGTTTGGTAGCAATCTTAAAATGAGTTGGAAAACCATTTCTTGGCTTCCTTTATTTAGTTTGGCGTGAGATAGAGTTGTTTTCTAGAAAATTTTAGTGGAAAACAACTTCTAAAAAATAAGCCATACTTTTTCTGTTGACAATAGATAGCTTTCCTTTCACCCATTTCTTATGATCCTACCAAACACTAGAAAACACAAAAAACTATCTTCACATAAGGTTTCCATCGAAATGATCGAAGCTAACTAAGAAGAGTCAAGGTATCCTAATCATACTATCATAGAAATGGTGAGATAACAAAAATTGGAAAATAAATCTTTAGAATGCCATATATCCACTTAATTCATGTTAGAAGTGTATAACATGCTCACAGAATTAATACCTCGGAGTTAGAATCAAACAAATCATGACTAGAGTCATTGCTCCCTGATCTCCATGCATAGTGAAGCAGGACAACCAAAACAAAACTAAAACAACAGTAAAATAAAAAGGAATATGACCTAGGAGTCAACACCTAAACCTGATTTGGAGTTAGCACCAAACAAGAAAAGCATTAGGAGTCAACACTTAGGGTGTGGAACTGGAGTCAGCACTAGAGTACCAAACCAAAGAGAGACCAAAAGACTATTTTTTTCATTCATCAAAATATCAACCATTTCCTCAAGGAGTACAATAAGTTGCTTATAAAGAATTATTAAACCTAACTCTAATTGGCGTAGGAAACCCTAATTGCCTTATTACAAAAATAACCTTACTTCCAAATTAAAATTCTATTAGTATAATAAACTACTAGGACCTAAAATATAAAAAAACAATTGACTTGCAAACATTTACAATACTAATTAAAAAATTTCTTGCATCTCCCGCATCACATAGTCATTGCTAAATCAACATGACTTTATACTTTGCAAACAGTGTGATTATAACATAGTACTTGCGAGGAAATGCTCAATTACTTAAAATGTAAGAAAAGGAAATGGTCCAACATGAAGTTGAATATTGACATGGAAAAATTTTAAGATGCACTAAATGCAACTTCTTTAAACAAGTTATTGGGAGTTGAGATCAGTGAGTGACACTCCAACACTAAACTAAAATAGCTAGTAACTTCACCAAACAAATCGTTGGTAGTTGGGTTTTCAAGATCAGTAGGTAACTCTTACAGTTAACTATGTTAGCTTGACAAGGAGATCAGTACTCTGGAATGATGGAAAATTTTAGTACTTTGGGAACTGCCAAAGAGTCACACCAGGGTGGATCCTTTTCACCTTGTTTTCATTTGCATGCAAAACTAGGTAATATGGCTAGCAGAGAACTGCAGATTAAAGGAATGGAAACCCATTGAGGCATCAAGGAACAACCATCTAATTATCTGTTCCTTTCCTGATAATTTACTTGTAGTTTCAAAACAACAATTTGAACCCAAAGAAAAACATGGTGTCAATCTTAGTGAAAAACTTTAATAAAATAGATCCAAAACATTTTTTAGTCTTTGTACCAGAGAGCTGCAGGCTGCAGCAGCTATTCATTCACCTGCTCTAATTAACTATTACCAAAGGCCAAAAATCTCAAGCTATTGTAGTTTAGGCCTGAGTTAGGTGATAATGTGTGCAACACCCACTGGGTGCATGTGCAATTTACCGAGAGAGACAGAAAGAGAAAGCATAAATTGAGGATTAGTCGTGCATTCAAACACTATTCCAAAGGCCAAGAGCTCTAGCACAAATGGCACTTCCTTCTCCAATAAGAATAGTTGAAGGGTGATGTTGTGCATTCATAACCCACTGGATATGTATATAACATTATAACTTACTAATAACGGGAGAAAGGGAAAACCGAAAACCAATTACAAAAGACCAAGAAAAACAGTTTGGATTAACCCTTAACCATTCAAGAGTGTTAAAGTACAACCAAAATTTTCTATACATAATATATATATATATATATATAAGCAATCTCTTCTGTCTTAAATTTTAGCATATGTAACCTCTATCCAAATAGAGATACTCGTTTACGAAATCCAACTATTAAAGGGATCATGGATTTAGTGCACGGCAAATCACCAAAATTCAAAACTTAGAACTCCATCAATAATGTTTTGTAACATTTCAAATTCTCCCTTTACAAAGGTAATTTAAGAAACCGAAAAATTTGAGTAAAATGCACTTACAACCTCTGAACTTTGGGGCAGTTGCACTTGCATCCCTGTGTTATTTTAACCAATCTAGTACATAAACTATAGTACTATAGCACATAGACCCCCTTAACCCTTTTTTTTTTTTTTTTTTTACCAATTTAGTACATAAACTTTGGTACTGTAATAAATAGAATAGACCCTCTAAATTTTTATGTTGTTGTAGTAAGACACCCTCATTTACATCATTTTTGTTAATGACTTGGTGCAAAAAAGGTTAAATTTGATTGAAAGAAAAAATTTTAAGGGGATCTAACTAATACAGTATCAAAATTTATATACTAAATTGTCGAAAGAAAAAGTTTTTTTTTTGGGATAAGTATAGGGGCGAAACTGCAACTAACCCAAAGTTTGAGGGGTGTAAGTGCATGTTATTTAAAAACCTTTATAAATATGACTTTTTTTTTTTGGGATAAGTAAGAAGAGAATATTATTGATAAAAGAATAGCAAGAGAAACACAGAGTTCACGGTAGTGAACAAAGGAAAAGAAGAAACAAAAAGATAGAAGCATCCCCTAATCTATTCTAATAGATGAAAGAAAATCCAAAAGGGTAGAACAATCCGAATAACCCCAACATCGAGACCAATCAAAGAGGGTCCGCCGGCAATACTCTAATAACTGAACCACAGTATATAAATGAATAAAAGACTGTGACTAAGTATGATTTATGAAAGAACACCCTCCACCTAAACACACCCCCACCCCCAAAAAAAAAAAAAAAAGGAAAAGGCATACTGAAGGAAAGAAGATTCCAGAACAGCAGTTACAATCTTTTTTAGGCATGTTAGCAAAACTGCCCACAAGTGAAAAAAAGTGATTACCAGATTATCCACTTTCCTCTAAAAGATGTAGGATTGATTCTTCCAACATTTTCTTCAAACAATTAACATGCTTATGAAACTATGCATCGAACTTTCATATTTCAGGTGATGCAAGACTTGATACATAAATATGTGAGTTCTTACTTTTTCAGTGCTTTGCAAGGAATTGCTCATCATCAGACTGCTCTCCTTAAGTTGCCGTGCCAACCCAACCATTTCATCAGTCAAGTCCTCTTGAAGCTTTCTGTGACAAGAGAAATTCAGAAAAGATTTAGAACCACACAATAGGTAGAACAGTGATTGGATACAAAATTACACCTATTAATGCTAACTGATATTGTTGGACCTGATTGTTTGCGATTGATGCTATTAAAAGGATTTGATTTAATTTGATTTTTTTATCCTCTTTTTTTTTTTTTGAAAAGTAATTTTTATAGCATGGTTTTGAAAATTGGACCATTCGAAGAACCCTTAAAGAGAGAGGTTTAAGGTTTTTGAGGTCGGACCAAGACAAATTGAGGTCAAACTGTGATGAAGTCATTATTAATTTAATAATTATTTAAAAGATAAATAAATATATTAAATTAGTAAAAATAGAAAAATTAACTAAAATAGTCCAAATAAATATAGAGATCTATCTTTCAAATGTATTTTTTATATCATAAATTTCATAAGGCAAATAAGAAATATTAAATCCTAGGTAAACATAAATAGATATTGAGTTTCTCAACCAATCAACCAATGGAGTCAATACTGAATATACATACGAAATTAATATACTCAACATTTTTGTTAGAGCTCAATATTCTTCTCTTTTTATGTATGCTTACATCTGAATTATCTTAGGCAATGCCCAAAATGAAGAGATGCTAAGAAGGTTGTCATCCAATCATACAAAGATCTTATTAAAAACTGCTTGAGAACTTGACTTGGGCATTTGGGCATCCAACACCATCAAAAGTCCTACAGTTCCTCTCTTAGTCAAATTGTCCACAACACAAACAATAGTACTGCTTTCCATATTTTGGAACTCTTGTGACAATAAAATCTTCCTTGCCAATACTATAGCATCTGTGGTACAGTCTTCAGCATAACCCTTAATACCCCAAATAAAGAATAAATTACCAAATATCTTGAGCCACTGAACAAAGAAGTCGAAAGTTCTCAATTGACTCCCTGCTATTCTCGCACATACAAGACCAATCAACAACCACAATGCTTCGTTTTTAAAGGTTATTCACCTTCAAAATATTACCCATCGTTGCTGTCCAAACAATAAAATCAATCTTCCTAGGTACCTTAGTGTGCCAAATGCACCTCCATGCAAAATGTAATCCCATAAATTTTCTCAGAACATTGTGATTAAAGCTAACTTCAAACTTTACATTTTTAGTTGAAATCTAGGATAATTGATACTCTTGTTGACTAGACAAAAACTTTGAATACAATATGTCAAACAGATACTTTGTGGGTGCTAATTCTCAATCTTGAAAGTACTGAGTGAATTGAGGAGTCCTTATCTATTGCCAATCTAAACAGGTAAAGAAAAAACAGGCTCTTTGAAAGGACACATAGGTCAAATCAAAAGATGAACTTGGGAGCCAACTCCAACGCCAAACTAAATGTATTTAGAAAATTTATTCAACCCTGCTCTAATACTTCTTCCATGGGCGAATTCCAAGTGATCCCTCAACCACCTCTGTTGTCGAGCACCCTAAATTTATCCATATTTCACATAAATGACACACGTCTCCAAAGATGCTCCTTCTCAACTCCAAACCTCCACAATTAAACCGGATGTATGGATTAGATTGATCTTTTTTTCTTTCTAAAACTTTTAAAAGACAATTGCAGTTCTTGTAGTGGTAAAGTAATTTAGTTTGCCACACAGTTCCCTCTCCCTATTACATAAAAAATCTAGAGTGAAGTGAGCACTAAAACCCCCCTAGCATAAGGTATTTGAGTCAACAACAACATTTAAGCCCATAAATTTATCCAATCATGTTCATAGTCTGTGTTGTGCAAAAAGAACCTTTGATCCATTTTAAACAACGCATATACTGGAACCCAGGTAGTCAAAGGGAAAATTCACCCTTGATGCACTAGCTGCCTAGATTGCGCAAATAGTGAGGCACCAAAAAAGGTGTGGTTTTGAATGCAGTGAGGTGCCAATAATATGCAGGATATTAAAGTTATACACATTCACAAACCTATCATTGTTAACATCATCAGCGAGGTGCGTTTGTTTCTTCTGTTTCTCATTGTTCATCATCATGAACAACTTGTATTATTCATCTTTTTCTTATTAATAATAGTTCTCCGATTACCTATCAAAAAAAATTAGTTCATAAAAAATAAAAAATCAATTATTAAAAATTTTGATCCAACTTTTTCTTCTTTCTTATAAGTAATTGATTTTCTTTACAAAGAAAGAGAAAAAGAAATTTTTTAAATAAAATCATAGAGAAATGAATAAAAGAAAGGAAACAGACTTAACCTTAAAAAATTGACTTGAGACAACTAACATATAGTGACAGATATAAAAGGTACAACTATGTCTTTTTTAATGCTTATATTTTGACTTGGGTCTATGGTCTTCATTTTGCTGGCGCACTATATTGACGAGTTTTATTAATTGTGTATAGTTATTTCAGGAAGGTCAAGATTTATTGAATTGAAAAATCTTATTCTACTATTATTGGAATAAGTAAATTGGTGGTAATTATGCTAAATTAAAGACAAAATCCGTTAATTTGATGATATGCACATTCCAGGCAGCTGTCACTTTGGCCAAGATGTGCGCTAGGCAAAAAACATGCACCTAATTAAAGTCTCCTCGACTGAAAGGTCCAAATTCATAATAAGGTGCCTTGCCTCGCCCAAACACCTAGGCAAGATCATATTGCCTTTGACCTCACTGACATAAACATCGCTTTTGTGGACTCTGCCCTGGAAAAACCAGGACCAGGAAATGACCTTTTATGTTATGAGTTCATTATTGCATAACAACAGAAATTTAAAAATTTACCTATGCTTTTCAATGTGTACTTGTGCTGCAGCATCCAGTTTGACAGGTGCAGATGAATCAGCCTCAGTAGTGTCATGAATTCTATCTTCACTATTTGATGCAGGCCTGATCAATAAATCAAACTGGTTAGAGTTGACAATCCACAACATAGAAAAGGGCCAACGAGCTAACCAAATCATGATAATTCCAATTCACATACACAAATCTTCTTCTTAGTCTAGGAGTAGGAAGAATGTGATTTTCTCCTGTTTTAGAAGGGCTTTCATTTACAGCAGTCTCTTCCAAGGGCTCCTGGGATACTTGGGTATCAGGTGTAGTCTGAAAATGGGAAAAGTATAAGGATCAAGAAAATATATTCTAACATGTGAATTTAACTTAGGAACATAGAAACAAGGTAATCTCATAAAATTAAAATTATATAGGGAGTCACAGGAAAATTGTGACAAATCACTGCATCAGACAAGTGCCAAATAAATATTACTTTCGTTATCCAAGTGTAGTCAACCAAGAACAACATTTTGTGAGGTTTATAACAACTCAAGAAGAAAAAGAAAGAAACAAAAATAGAGAGACAGAGACAGACAACCTTTACCTCTAATAGCAATACTTGTATTAAATAGAACTAATCAGAGCCATGATTTCACACCAGTGAAAAGAAATGAATAGCAATACAAGAGACTCATTTCAAGGCCCATTGGGTTTGAATTATAAACTTAAACCTGTTTTTCACATATATGAATCAATTATGATGTTTGGATTGGAACACCCAATTTCTTTAAATTTTACAGGCTATTTGATACCCATTCCCCTCTCTGTTTAGTCTTCCCATGTATCACTTAACGAACACACCCCCCCCCCCGGCCAACCCTTTTAAAAAAAAAAAAAGTATTCCTGCCACTTTCATCACTACAGACAAACTCTGTACGGTTTTACTCACCAAAATCATTCCAGCTTCCCTCCCAATTAATAATGAAATCGCCACGTGAGTTTGAGGCATCTTTAACTCTTGAAGGAAAAATCTACTTCTTTATTATACAAATCTAATCTTTTGTTAGCATAATTAGTTTTGTCATAAGCAAAGCTTCTTCACTCATAACAAAAACATATATCTAAAAATTACAAATTTAACAGTACTCTCCTTAAATGACCAAAATCTTAAGTACCTATGTAAACCAACATATAATCCTGTTATAATGTACACGCACCAATGGGGCAGCTAATTTGGAAGCAATCGCTTCAATCTTCTCTGAATAATCATTGACCACTGCCTTTGAAACCCTGTACGAACATGTTCAAGAGATGTTTAGAGAATAAGAATGCAATCCTAAAACCATAATAGCACCAGTAGAACACCTGAATCAGCAACCCAAAACAACGAGTGAAGATAACTATCATTTCAAAGTCAGCCAATTGCAAAATGGTTCTTGTCAAACATGTTTTCATTGGATCTAAAAAATAACAATGAAGAATGAACTCTTTTGATAAATGAAGAATTAACTAACTATTATGTAACAGAATACAAGTAACCCTAGAAAAAAAGTGTAAATCGTGCATAAGTAGCACTTTCTATTAAAGAAATCATTGTATTATGCAATAGTATCTTTTCAAAGCTAATTCAGTCAAAGATTTCTTGTTGGAATTATAATGACAACCATCAGCATTAACTTCATTTAACATATGAAAAGAAGGGGGAAAAAATCAACTATGAGTCCAAAATTAATTACTTATGTCGCAGCAGGGGGAAAAAGGTGCCTGAATATATATATACACTAAATCTCTCCCAAACCTCAAAAACCTTAATGAAACATCTCAAATGACAATTTCAAAGCAAGTTTAGACTTCTTTAGAGGCTTAGGATTGGAAAAATTTTCTCTTTCATTCCTAGACTACCTTCTGATCTAATTACCATTAGCAACTAAGCACCTAACGTCCTTTGAAAAAAAAAAAAAAAAAAAGACCTACAACCTAAAGATTTTTTAGTTATCCTTGTCATTACCTTCAAAAAATGAAGCTAGGGAATATCTAAAAATTCACTATAGAAATAAAATATTCTAAAAAATGAAAGGAAAATAATATTTGTTCTATGTGGCTTGTATTTTCTTAAAATTCACCATACGCAGGCACATTTCTACCACAAGAGACATGTTTAGTTTGAGTGCACAACTTGATACCTGGCCTGTTCGGTATTGGGCACTTTCCTTTACTACAGAAACCATTAAATTTTGATCAGTCAAAAAGGGACTTTTTCTATTTGTAAGTAACGCATGCACCCTATGGATTTTGAACCCGCAACCTCACCCTCCACCTTGCAACTTGCACTTACAAGTGAAAGAGGTGCCAATTAATCTAGAACTCATTGACAATCGGTCCAAGAGGGACTTTTCAAGATTCATGACTTTAAAATCACAACAAAAACTCCTCTAATGTATTTACCTATATTCAAATCCCAACTAAAATAGCAAAGGTATTAACTTTTAACTCAATAACTATTTGGCAATGTCTTTATCTTTCTGCCCTCTCTTTCCAACATCTCAACCTGGAAAGAACTCCAACCCCCTAAAATTGTAATGATTAGAACTTACATCAATATCTTGCAACCCAAGTCCCCACACAAACAGGACACTCCTATGTAAGCTTCTTCTTCTTTTTTTTTTTTTTTTTTTTTTGAAAATTAAAAATAATAGTAAGTTCTAAACACAATAACCATTTACTTATCAAAAAAAATATACGTATATACTTCGAGAGAGATCAAGAGAGAGAGAGAGAGAGAATGGTGACCTTGGTAAGCCTTCGGAAGTTCTCTCTTCAGCAAGCTGTTCTAATTGTTCTCGTAATGTAGCAACATACTACAAAATTCACGTGCATATATTATACAGAAATTGGTATTTATTTTATTTTTTCACTATAATAATTGCTAAGATATACAATCAGAAGAGAAGAGAAGAGAGATGTTTACATGTACAAGTTTTGCCTGGTTTTTCTGTTGAGGTGCAGCCGCAAGCAACCTCTTTAAGTTCACCTCCGTTTTACTCATTCCCATCACAATCAATGTCCTACACACCGTCGTCATTCAATAAAACTAAAACAAATCCCATTTCAAATATCAAACCAAACTCAATTTTAATTTTGAGAAAGATGCTGCCATTAAAAAAAATGAATGATGATCTTGTGTATCGTGTGTGTATTGAGTCCCACGTCAAGTGCGTAAAGCACGGACAGGGCAATTTTTGCCTGCCGTGTGCCCGTGTCGTACGCCTGGGACACGGCGGGAGAGGGGAAAAAGAAGAAGTAAAGAATCCTGACCTGAAACGCTGCGTTTTGAGAGCATCCCTTGCACCCAATATATCTGTTTCGATCTCTCAATCTCACTCTGTCTCACGCCGATCTCCTCTGCCTCTTCTGCTTCTTCCAAATATGCCCTTACATATTTTACGTTTTTCCCCTTTTGCCGCACTTCTTGGGCGGTTTTTATTTATTTATTTATTATTATTTTTTTTTAAATGAAGGTTCATTCTTTTGGTATCCAGGCAATTGCCATGTGTTATACTTCTTGGGCGGTTTTTTTATTTTATTATTTTTATTATTATTATTATTATTTTTTTAAATGAAGGTTCATTCGTTTGGTATCCAGGCAATTGCCATGTGTTATACACTAATGACCAGTTTGATAATGTTGTTCTAGTAATGTTATTTGTATTTTTTGAAAATATATATCATTAAAAAGTATAAAAATATGTGTACTATTGTTTAAACACTAAAAACTGTTGTTTAAAATACACTACCAAACAGCCCCTAATTAACTTGTATAGTAAATTCAACACTCTCCCAAGATAATCAAACTACTCCAACTACAGTGGAACCCGTTTGGTAAATGGTAATGTCGTCTTAGTAAAGTTGTTTGTACTTTGTATTTTTTGAAATATGTATGGGTGAAAAAGTGTGTAAAAATACGTGTAATGTTGTTTAAATACTAAAAACTATTGTTTAAACAACGGTAACAAACGGGCCCTTATTCAAGTGTTTTTCAAACATCATAATATGATTGTTTTAAAGCTTAACATAGATGGAGCATAAAATTGTCAACATACATACGTAGGTCTGTTTAGGATCCACTTATTTTACTGAAATTGAAAATGTTTTACTAAAAGTACTGTAGATAAAGGTAAAAGTTAGTTAAAATAATACATTGAGATTTATGAATAGTACAGTGAGACTAATAACGCACATAGTATGTGCTTATATATACTAAAAAAAATTTTGATGGAAAAAAACAATTATTTTAAACATACTCTATACACACACGCACATATAACCATATCATAATGAACATGTATTGCAAATATTGTATATTTATTTGTTTCTGCATATATGTATGTGTAGTTGTGTACTCTTCACATTATATCCGTACCTGCATGTAAATATCTTTTTGACTCTAACTTAAAGTGATTATATTAGTATATTATAGATAAATTGAATATACATTTTGTTGAAAAAGCACTTAGGCCTTGACTTAGGTGATAAAGGGATGAATAAGTTTTAGTAATCACTTATTTATTTATTAACAAAGAACTTATGGGTACCTATTCCAGCTGCAACAGAGAGGCCCAAGTCTTCCATAATTTCAGATTTAGCTGGTGATACAAATCCTGACGGCAAAGCAATTATAATGCACTTCTTTGGGCAAAGCTTGGCTTATTCTTATTTCTTTCTCTTCTTTCTCTTTTATCACTTTGACTAATTGTGTTTTGCCAAAGATTTTTTTTAGAAAGATTCTTAGATTCTCCATTGGATAAAAAAAAATGAAAAAAAATATAGAAAGAATCTAAATGGTAGAAAATCACTGAACCCATTTTGTAACAAATAGGTATTCCCAAATCAAATATAAAAAAAAAAAAATGCTACCCCTAAATATAATCTGATAAACATGCACATATATATTGCTCTTTAATTAAATGTGCACATATATACCACCATATACTTTTAGTGCGATTGTCACTCCATAAGTATAAATGCTTGTAGAATGTAGGAGGTAAGGGCCGAAATTCAAGTCTCTATGAGAGATCTTCACACACATATATACTTAGACTATTCTAGAGTAGAATTTATATCTTGTATATAAAAAAAAATGTGCGCGCGCGCGCACACACACACACATATATATATATATATATATATTGCTTTAATTAACAAAATCCAAAATGTGGTATGGTCTGGTTTTGAAAATGGCCAAGTTTGTTTTCATTCGTTGAGTTAAAGTTAAAGGATGATAAGGCGTTAGGATTCTTCTTTTCTTGGTTTGAGGTTTATTAGTTGTGTGAAAAAAGAGAAGGAAAGAGAGGATAGATCGGTGGTGATGGTGCTAGATTTCGGGTTTGGGAAGAAAACAGTAATTTTAGAAGTGTTTGGTGGTCGAGAAAGTGAAAGAAAATAAAATTTGTAGGTTCAAAATTTTTAATTAATTTTTTAATTAAAATTAAGAATTAATATTTTTTTTGAATTTTTTATAAATAAAATATATATTCTGATGTGGATTGTATGAGATATTGAGTTGGCATTTTTAAATACAAATTAAAAATTAAAAGCTGATATGAAGTGTGAGATATTAGTAGTTTGTAAAATATTTGTAAAATAGTTTGTGTATATAACATTAATATTCACAAAGTTATACACTAAACAAAAAACTAAAATATGAATAATAATAGAGTCCTCCAAAACCACTTAAAAAATTACAAAATTAAACACAAATCAATTAAGAAAATAAAATAATTATAAATATAAATATACCATCAACAACATAAAATTATGATATACTACGGCGGCAAAGATCTTAGCTTCTTTTAAACAGTTTTTTTTAGACTCACACACTCTCTCTATCTCTCATATCTATTTGGTGATTTTTAGTCCCATTTTTTAGCTCCTGAATACGGAAAAGAAAAATTCAGATATATTATTGACTAGTTGCTTCAGGTACTTGTAAGATTAAAAAAAGCTGAATGTTTTTCTTTTCTTATTTAATTAAAATATTTATTAATGTTTTTCTTTTCTTATTTAATTAAAATATTTATTACCCTTTTCCAAGTAGGAATAGCATTATAATTCTATTCTTGATGGTGTAGGATTCCTTATTAAGGAGCAGGATTTCTCTCCCTATAAGGAGTAGGATTCTTTCAAAAAAAAAAGAAAAAGGAGTAGGATTCTCTTCCTATAAATTAGGCACGCTATTTTGCTCAATCTCTGTTTCTCTCATTGTTTTTATTTGACATTCCATTGTTCTGCTCACATTGCTACTGGTTCTGCTTTCTCTCTCTGTTTATGTGTTTCCGCTCTGCTTTCTCTGTCGGGTTCTGTGTTTCTGTTCTGTGAAGTCATGACTGACAGTTTGCTAAGTTGGGTTGAAAGCAAATGGATGGAAGGGAAATACGAGCAAGCATACGACTTTGCAAAGATGGTGAAACAATATGATCTGTATTTTGAAGGAGTGGAGCGTTACTACATTGCGATGTGTATCATTCACACCGGCAAGTTCAAGAAGAACAAGCTTGGTTACATCGACCTCTATGCACTCCTGGGCTTCACGGCCAGTGATAACCATCAATCACTCATAAAATCACTCATAGCTTCATCAAACAAAGGTATTGTAATTTGGCGAAGTGGGTGCATCCCAACGAGTTTTCCTCTCCAATGGCGCATGAGGCTTTCAAACTCATGGACAAGGCGTGGGCGGTCCTGGGTAACGAGCAGCATAAAGAAGACTATGACGTTTGTGTTTGAAGAGGAAAAATATAGGTTGACGGATCCCTATGAAGTGGGCCTGACGATTCCTCATCCATGGGTCGATGAAGGACGGGTCCATTGTGTGCAAGACCTGTTGTGGACGAAACCATCATGAACGGGCACAACATAGACGGATCAATTGTCCATATGGTAGCTAGAAACCCTAGATGGGAAATACTTGCGGTGCACACTATAGAATCCTAAAGTAAGTAAAATCCTAGCGCAAAGAGGATTCTGGAAGCTACGCACATTAATGAACACCTTCTCTATAAGGAAAAGACTTGTCCATCACGTTTAAGACTACTTAAGAGGATTCTCATAAGGACTTCAACTCCAAGGAAAATAGGTTAACTTTCGACTACTATAAAAGCACCAATACCCTCACAAATCGAGATATGCATAATTAATCCCTCTCTAGCACTCTAGAGTTATGAGAAGTTCTAACTTAACCTTTGGAGGGTACTTGGCCGGCACCACATTGGTGCTCTCTATAGGTCTTCTTTTTTTTATTGTGCAGGTGACATTTCAAGTGTGCGAGTACCACGTTACTCACTAGTGATTTTTCGGCATCATCAGTTGGCGCCATTTGTGGGAAACCGTAGTCGGTCTTTGCGATTTGTAAGCCATATTATCGCTTCTTGGACAAAATAGTTGCATGGTGCTAACTCGCTCGATGGCAACCACCAACAACATCTAAGAGGAGGAACTACCCACGACTGCCCTTGAGAGACAAATGCAAACCCTCGCTGTTGCTGTGGAACGTCTCACCAAACAAAACCGCGACTTAGAAGAACAGCTGCGCCAGAAAAACGTAGCACCAAATAATCAAAGGGAAGACCAAGAAGGTGCTAGTGTTGAGCAAAGAGACCGAGAGGGGCCTGAAGGCAGTAACACCCCAAGCAGATCGAAAAGGAAAATATGAGCCTTCCATCCCTTATGGATACAACACCGCCTCCAATTGTCGCGGAGATGCAGGCGATGAAGGAACAGATGGAAGTAATGGTGAACGCCCTCAAGGGATGAGTGTCCAGTGATCTTAACAACCTAGTCAACCGAACAGATTCACCATTTACTGCAATCGTCAATTCCTTCCCCCTGCCACATAAATTCCACATGCCATACATAGATAGTTACGACGGGGTTAAAGACCCTCTAGATCACCTAGAGACCTTCAAGAATTTGATGCACCTTCAAGGGGTAGCAGACGAAATCATGTGCAAGGCCTTCTCTACAATGCTGAAGGGCCCTGCTAGGGTATGGTTTAGCCGACTAACGCCGAACTCCATCAGTACTTTCAAGGAGTTAAGCGCTCAGTTCACTGCACACTTTATTGGGGGACATAGATATAAGAAGTCCACGGCATGCTTGATGAGTATCAGGCAGCGAGAAGACGAAACGCTGAGATCCTACATAACCCGCTTCAATAAGGAAGCACTCTCGATTGATGAAGTCGACGACAAGATACTTGTGGCAGCCTTCACAAATTGGTTGTGAAAGGGTAAGTTTTTGTTCTCACCCGAAGACCATGTCGGAAGTCCACTATAGAGCCACCAAGTACATGAATGTTGAAGATGCACTGCTGGCTCGAGAAGAAAAGCCCAGGAAAAGGGAGCGACAGGAAGACATACGGCAGGACCAAGGGCGAAAGAAACCAAGAACCGAAGATAAAAGAGATGAAAGATGCTCTGAGCCCCCAGGAGGGAGATTTACAAGCTTCACCCCGTTGATTGCCCTGATAGACCAAGTCCTTATGCAAATCAAGGACGAGGGGGCTCTAACCTTTCTTGGAAAGCTAAAGGGAGATCCAAACAAACGGTCTAGAGACAAGTACTGCTGCTTCCACTGCGACCACAGTTATAACATCGCTAATTGCTACAACTTGAAGCAGCAGATAGAGGCCCTTATCAGACAAGGGAAGTTGCAGAAATTTGTCAGTAAGGAGAAAACGGATCTACCTCCTCAAGAGCAACCAAACCGGCGAGATAATGAGCGCCCTAGACCTACGATCAGAGACATAAGGATGATTGTAGGGGTCAGCAACTGTTGGATCGTCCAAAAAGGCCGGGAAGACGTACCTTAGGGTGGTCCAGAACATCCAGCTAACAGGCTTCGTGCCAAAGATAGCGCGGAAGGAGTGCCCTATCATCGGGTTCTCAGAAGAAGATGCACGACGTCTTCACCACTCGCACAATGATGCGCTTGTTGTCAGCATAGCAGGAGACTACAATGTGCGCCGGGTGTCGGTCGACAACGGCAGCTCAACAGACATCCTATACTACCTAGCATTCCAGCAAATGGGGAATGACAGATCATGGTTAATACCCACGAACGCTCCGCTGGTTGGTTTGGAGGAACAAGGGTATTCCCGTTAGGAACAGTCACGCTCTCGGTAATGGTGGGCTATTATCCTCAATAGATCATTGGGGACTTAACATTCCTTGTGGTCGATTGCTCGTCGGCTTACAATGCTATCCTCCAACGACCCACGCTTAACTTGTGGAAGGCGGCAACATCAACGTACCACCTAATGATCAAGTTTCCTACGGAATATGGGATCAGTGAGTTGCGAGGAGACCAAGTGGTTGCACGCGAATGCTACATTGCCATGCTAGAGATGGAAGATCACCAGTAGACCATGTGTATAGAAGAGCAATGGACCATAGCGGAACCAGTTGAAAAGCTAGAAGAGGTAGTCCTTGATGAATTGAGACTTGAACGGACGACTAGGATGGGGACGTTGGCTAGCCAACCAACGCTTCAAGCCCTCGCAGCTTTCCTTAGGATGAACCAAGATGTGTTCGTGTGGAGCCACGAGGACATGCCCGGGATTGATCCCTCAGTCATAGTTCATAAGCTGAATGTAAACCCCGCATCCTCGCCCATCCATTAGAAAAAGCGAGTGTTCGCTTAGAAGCGAGATAGAGTAATAGCAGAAGAAGTCAAGAAGCTACTGGAAGTAGATTTTATTCGAGAAGTATACTACCTTGAATGGTTGGCGAACATAGTCATGGTCAAGAAGGCCAATGGGAAGTGGTGAATGTGTGTTGACTTCACGGACCTCAACAAGACGTGCCCAAAGGATAGCTACCCACTCCCCCAGATAGATACCTTGGTAGACTCAATGGCAAGACACCAGTTCCTGAGCTTTATGGATGCCTTTTCGAGCTACAATCAAATCAAGATGGAAGAGGTTGATCAAGAGAAAACCTCATTTGTCACTAGCCAAGGGCTTTTTTGCTACAAGATGATGCCATTTGGGCTCAAGAACGCAGGGGTGACGTACCAGAGGCTGATAAACAAAATGTTTGCGCACCAGATTAGGAGGAACGTACAAGTTTATGTTGATGACATGTTAATGAAGAGCCTGTGCAAAGATGATCACCTAGGTGACCTCTGGGAGACCTTCAACACCCTCTGGACATATAACATGAAGCTAAATCCAAACAAGTACGTATTCAGAGTGACAGCAGGGAAATTCTTCGACTTTATGGTATCCTAAAGAGGTATAAAGGTTAACTCGGAAAAGATACGGGCCATAATGGAGTTAGAACCGCCAATGACGGTTAAAGAGGTGCAAAGCTTGAATGGCAAAATTGCAGCACTAAACAGGTTTGTCTTGAAAGCAACGGACAAGTGTCTACCTTTCTTCCGCATTCTGAAAAAATCCTTCGAGTGGACGAACGAATGTCAAAAGGCCTTCGAAGAGTTGAAGAAATACCTTTCGTCTCTACCATTACTCGGCCCATCCAAACCAGGGGAAGAACTCTACCTTTACTTAGCAGTTTCGCCAGTAGCAGTCAATGCGGCATTAATAATAGAGGAAGATGGATTTCAAAGACCTGTCTACTTCGTGAGCTGGGCGTTCCGAAAAGCGAAAGAGAGGTACACTCAAATGGAGAAGTTGGCTTTCGCACTAGTAACGGCAGCACGAAAACTTAAGCCGTACTTTTAGGCACATACCATTGTAGTCTTGACAGATAGGCTCCTGAGAAAAGCCATGAACAACCCTGACGCTGCTGGATGAATGGCTTTATGGGCAGTTGAGCTAAGTGAATTTGACATACAGCACTGGCCCCAAACTGCGATAAAAGGGCAAGCTGTGGCCGACTTCATCGCTGAGTCCGCTTAAACGGAAGGCAAAGGGGCAAAAAACGCTGCATAGTGGACAGTCCACATGGACGAATCTTCAAACAAACGAGCTGGAGGAGCCGGGGTGGTAATCTATAACCCGGAAGGAGATAAGATCGAGTGCATGATCCGACTAGACTTCCCCACAACCAACAACGAAGCCGAATATGAAGCATTGGTGGCGGGGTTAGACCTTGTTAAGGTAGCGGGAGCTGAAAAAGTAGTCATACATTGCGACTCCCAAGTGGTAACAAGTCAGATAAATGGCGGCTAAGAATGCAAGAATGAGAGGATGAAGAGGTATCTGGAGGAGCTGAAGAATTGGATCAGTAGCCTTGAAGTCAGATTCGTTCAAATCTCAAGGGAGGAAAATGAATGTGCCGACTGGCTAGCAAAAGCTGCCTCAGCAAAATTTATGGTTATCCCCTAACAAGATTATCATTTGTTCAAGCCTCCTCGCTTATTGATAACGGATCAAGTGTGCAGGAAGTAGATTCCGAAAGGAATTGGACTACGCCACTGATATCCTACTTGAGAACTGGCGAAGTCCCAGACGAGAAAGATGTCACTAGGAAGTTGAAAGTCCAAGCATCATGATTTGTGCTGATAAATAACGTCTTGTACAAAAGAGGATTCTCTAGGCCATATCTAAGGTGTTTAAGCCCCGAAGAAGCAGATTACGTAATGAGAGAAGTCCACGAAGGTATCTGTGGAAACCATTCAGGGGCACGGTCATTAGTGCACAAACTAATCCGAGCAGGATACTATTGGCCTACTGTGTTGAAGGACACATAAGCTTACGTCAAAACCTGCAACAAATGTCAAAGATTTAGTAATCTGATTAGGCAACCGTCCGAAGAGCTGACCCCTATGACAGCCCCTTGGCCATTCACTTAATGGGGACTAGACATTATGGGCCCCTTCCCGACGGCAGTAAGGCAGCTAAAATTTTTGGTAGTTGGTATCGACTACTTCACTAAATGGGTGGAAGCAGAGGCCCTAGCCACTATCATGGAGAAGAACATTCGAAGTTTTGTATGGAGGAATATCATCTGCAGGTATGGGATACCCAGAGTGCTTGTCTCTGACAACGAAAAGTAGTTTGACAACAGCGCATCCAGGGACTTTTGTTCGGAGCTAGGTAATAAGAATCACTACTTGTCACCCACACACCTGCAGGCTAATGGGCAAGTCGAAGTCACGAACCGGTCCTTGTTCAAAATCATCAAGACCCAGCTCGAGGGAGTAAAAGGCATCTGGCTTGACGAACTGCCAAGCGTCCTATGGGCATACCATACCATAGCAAGAACACCCACTAGAGAAATGTCGTTTCGACTAGCATACAGAAGTGATGCTGTCATCCCAGTGGAGGTAGGGCTCACAAGCTATCGGGTGGAGAATTAAGACGAGGTTAAGAACGAAGAGGCCATGCACCTTTAGCTCGACCTGGTGGATGAAGTCCGGGGGGCAGTCGAGCAGAGGTTGGCATTGTATCAAAATCTTATGGCGAAACACTACAACTCCGATGTCAAGCATAGAGAGTTCCAGATTAGAAATCTTGTACTGTGGAAGGTAATGGGCGCTGCTAGAGATCCTTCGCAAGGAAAGCTTAGGCCCAACTGGGAAGGGCCCTATAGGATTGCATTATGGCAGAGGAAGGGCACCTACCACCTCGAGACTCTAGACGGTAGCAATAAAGGAATTCATGCACCGTCAGCCTTCTGGCACCATCCGTCATAGCACCATACAGTACCTCCATAGCTATGAAGACCCTCTAGGTATTGGGTGAAATTTGGTTGACAGAAAGGCCCAGGTATCGGAGAAGCTCACGGTGAAGTGAGCTCAGTGGAAACCTAAGCCCTGCCTTTAACATTTGTTCGTACACCCCGACACCTTCTACTCCTTCGTAGTAACATTTCTTTGACTTGTAGGGTAGACAGATAGGGATGTTGTCAGGGATTTGGTAGTTAGCCCCAACAGTATTGAAGTGTTGCTCCTTGATGGTGGATGTAAAAGCATTCATCGTCCACTCTGGTAGCATGATGAACTCCCTAAGTCCATCAACACCAACAACGGACTTTACAAGCTACTCCTTGTCGTCATCAGAACCCTCTTTTGGGCCGGCCATCTCCATTTCCTCATTTGTTGAGGACGGAGAAGAGGCAGACAGACTCCTCTCTTCGTTTAGACTATCTTGGTCTTTGTGACCTGACGAGTATACTTCTTCGTAATTCGCCCCATCATAGATGACTGACTGATTACTTGACGCATTAGACATTTCCTGCACGTAACGACAAAACCTAAGACATTGACGGATCTAAAGCGGGTGACGGGTGAATAAAAGTCTAGAAAATTAAGGAGATTATATATGACGATAGAAGAAATTTTAAATTGAAAGTATTTACCAAGTTGATAAGTATCGGGGGAAGAGCGTTGATGACGGATCCAGCAACTGAACGGAGTAATCTCTGACAAGGTTTACGGATGCGCTCTGACAATGTATTTTAGCGGAGAATAGAGAAATGAGAAGAGAGGAGGGAGGTACTTATAGAGGAGATGCACAGAAGACGAAGTGACGCCTCAGTCCTAGATAATATGCAATGGAAGTACGACACGTGTCATGCAACATAAATGCATTTCGGACAACCTGTCAGGTTAAGCATAGTTCACGGAGTTTGTCTTGAAACTATCGACCCACAGGACTTTGAACCGTCACCCCACGGATCCTTTTGTTTAAAAGATGACAAACCCATAGGGTGAAAGGGCAACTGAAGAGGAAAAATATAGGTTGACGGATCCCTATGAAGTGGGCTTGACGATTCCTCATCCATGGACCGATGAAGGACGAGTCCATTGCGTGCAAGACCTGTTGTGGACGGAACCATCATGAACGGGCACAACATAGATGGATCAATTGTCCACATGGCAGCCAGAAACCCTAGATGGGAAATATTTGCGGCGCATACCATAGAATCCTAAAGTAAGTAGAATCCTAGCGCAAAGAGGATTTCAGAAACTGCGCACATTAATGAAGATCTTCTCTATAAGGAAAAGACTTGTCCATCACGTTTAGGACTACTTAAGAGGATTCCCATAAGGAAAGGACTTCGACTCCAAGGAAAATAAGTCAACCTTCGACTACTATAAAAGCAGCAATAGCCTTACAAATCGATGTACTCATAATTAACCCCTCTCTAGCATTCTAACTTAACCTTCAAAGGGTACTTGGCCGGTACCACACTAGTGCTCTCTATAGGTCTTCTCTTTTTTGTTGTGCAGGTGACATTTCGAGTGTGTGAGTACCACATGAGTCGTTGGTGATTTTTCGGCATCATCAGTGTTGGTCTACATCAACCAAAGCCGAAGAATATTGAAAAACCAGAGATGACGACTGAGACCTCTATTGCTACTGCTACTACTGCTGCTACAATCCAAAGTGATGAACAAAAGCCAAAGGAGGTTGTTCGGGTTGGGATGAAAAGATGTGCTCCTCTTACGGCGACTGCTCATGATGACAAAATGGGTCAAATGGTGCGTCACAAAAGCGATTAGGGTTTTTCCAGACCACATGGAAAAAACATGTTTCTTGTATTCATTATATGTATGAAGACCTGAATATTTTTGTAAATTCCTTTTGAAGTCAATGAAATTCTATATTGTTTCTTGTTTTGTTTATATTTCTTATTGAATTGAATCTCCATGGTTTTAATCTATGAAGCACGGGTACGTTTTGAGACTCGGGTGCAGGTGCAGGTGCAGGTGCAGGACTCGGCAATTTTTGAAAAAGGTGGGTGCGGGTGCGGTGGGACTCAGCGATTAAAAAATAATAAAAAATATTTATATTTATATTTTTAATATATTGCTAAGCATACTTTTTCACATTATATAAACATATACCAAATTTAAGAGCAATATTAGATAATAACTAAAACATGATGTTCATAAATTAAATACAACTCATAAGTTTGAAACTAAAACAAAATAAAAGATAATTAACAAGACAATCAACAATGAGTAATAAGTTCATGAGGCCTGGTTCACAATGAGTAATAAATCAAACCCAAGTTCACAGATTCACTCACAAATCACAAATCACAAATTCACAAATTACTAATAACTATTAACTAAATAAAACTAAGATTCACAGTCACAGATTCACGATTCACATATCAATAGATTCAATACCTAAGTTGAGAATGTTTGGACGAAGTGAAGAATGTTTGGACGAAGTGAGAGCATAGCACAGAGCCACAGAGAAGACACACACTAGCATAGAGCCACAGAGAAGCCGAACACAGAGAAGAGAGCACGCCGCACCGCAGAGAGCACAGAACCATAGAGAAGAGAGACGAGTGACAGAGTGAGAGAGAGTGTTTGGACGAAGTGAGAGTGCGTGAGAGGGTTTTTTTTTTTTTTTTTTTTTTGAATTTTGGCCTGAATCGGTCTAAAAAAAAAAAAAAAAACCATGTGGCAGACACAGCCCGATGCGGCACCGATGCGTGGTCAGCGGCATCCCTCGTGCGTAGTCGCGTCGCGCCACGTCGGATGCGGGTGCGGCAGCTCCGGGGCTAAGTCCGTGCATCCCAGGTTTTAGTTGCATCACTAAACTGGTGCAATGAGAAATACAAATATGGAGTTAAGTTCAAAGTCTTATGAGTTCAAGTAATTTTCTAAGGAGGGAATTTAATTAGATGGGGCATCCGACGATATTGAAAGCAATAATATTATTTTAACGTGGAACTTCCCAGTGGAACTTCTTTAATTGCATCATCATTAAAGGTCCAATGAGAAATACAAATATGGAGTTTACGTAGATCATATTCTCCATATAATGGAATAATAGTGTAATTAAGTTCTAATTCATATGAGTTCAAGAAATTTTCTGAGGGTTGTAACTTATAATCAAGTTAATTTTAATTGAAGTCAACATTTCTATGTTAAAAAAAAAAAGAAAAATCAAGTTCAACCTATTTCTCCATTGATTAATTGCGTTGAAAGAATTTGCTGAATTCCAAGATATGGAGAGCACTATGCATGGTTCATGCTCAAGTGGGATTTTAACAAAACTAGTCGCTAACCCATATGATGCACGTGAAAGTTTGGCAATTTTTTCTTTATTAAGTACTAATAAATCAAAAAATGTCAATTAATTTCATATTAACATGATATAATATTATATATATTATCTCTAGAGTATATATGAACAAATAAATCAAGGTTAATAGTAACTTGACGGTTATTTTATAGGTTCATATAACAATTTCCACATTAAAATTGCAATAACATAACAACAAAAACTCACATACAAATAAATACGAAAATAATTTGTCTATGCTTGTAAGCTTCCACTTCTCATGGATAGAAATCTTCATTACTGTGTACGGTCGTACCTCTATATTGCTGTATATTCTGCAAAGGGATTGTATTTTTGTATGATGTAGTCTCATTTTTCACCTCAAAGCAAAGTTAAACATGGCCCCAAAGAGCAACAAAAAGTTGTTTTCAAGCTCTTAGCAGTGTTCTTTCTTTTCCATGGTACCCTAAATACTCCCAAAAGTGTAGCTTATATGCCTTGAAAAAGGAAATAACTTATTAACTTTCTTGACAATAACAAACAATAACAAAGTCCTTCCGATGAAAATGTCCACTTAACAAAATAATAATCATATTCTTTAGTTTCACTAATCCGTAGTTGAAGAAAAGTGAGGTTTTAATAATAGAGAAAATACCTTTTCCACCAATTTCTTCCTTCACCCTTTTAACAAAATCCTCCATCTTGTAATTGATGCAAACATTAGCTCGACAATCCTTGCAAATAGCTAATTTTTCAACATTCCCTGCCAAACACAATTTAAAATATATTATACATGGAAACTAAACTTATGCATGCATTAGAAGAAAAGTGATATTGGACTATCAGCAACAATACTAAATTGCAAACAATAAAGGAGTGGTGTTTTATATTGTATATAGATAGATATAGTTTTTTAGTATTAATATAGTGTGAAGAGAGGAAGAGATGAAAGAGTTAGAAAGCCAAAGTCTAGCGTTAGGAAGCTAAGGGATTGCTGTTTGAGATTGTAACTGTGGAACACAAAGGGTTGCTATTTGAAATTGTAACCGTGGAGCATAAGGGTTGCCGTCTAAAATTATAATCGTGAAAGAGATAGGGTTGGAAATTATTTTCTTTTTATTAGGATTTTTAAATTTAGAAAAACTATTTTTAAATTGTAGGACAAATTCAGGAAAAATGGTAATGACATGACTACTAATATGGCTCAACCTGAGCGTAACAATAATAAATGCTACGTTTCAGTTTTTAGTAATATATAGATAAAGAAAAAATTTCTTGTGGACTACTTTTAAAATGGGCTTTGAATTAGACTCAATGCACCTCACTCAGTCTTCATCTTCTTCTTCAAATTACTTATGGCCAAGTATTGAGACACAAAATTTTTCATTATCTTTTTCCCAACTATTATATTGATATGTTGTGATTGTTAAATTACATGTGAGATTTTAAATGGAAGGAAGAATGGAGACTGGGATCAAACTTAGCAACTCTTGCTCTGATTCCATGTTAAATTACCAATTGTTTAAAAGTTTAAACTATTAAAAAATTGTGAATTTAATCATTTAACCACTTAATTCTAACAATAATTGGTGCTAATAAAAAAAATAGTGTTATAAATCACTACATGTAGAAGTAATGTTACTCCAATCATAACTTGCTATGTCTCATAAAAAATATTATGATTTTTTTTTTAATCTCTATCCTTACTTAAAATTAAGGATCTTTTGCTCCCAATATCTATATCCTCTTATAAAAAAGAAAAAAAAAAGTGTGCTCATAGGTCTAAGTGCACATATCCTAGACCTCCAAATTTTAAATTTCTGTTAGGTCCACTTCTAACTTCCAAGTAATTTCCCTCCAATAATTAACTTCCAATCCTCATTTAAGAGTAAAGAATGTATATACTATATACAAGTCAAAACTTGCACTCACAAGCAAACAAATCACTTCTTCAAATGGATGCCATTCCAATCCCCTCACCAAAAACCTGGCCCTTCAAATGCCTTTCTTATTCTTCCTCTTTCTTGGATTAAGCTTAGCCTTAGGCTTTCCCAATTTAAATTCCTCTATTGCCACTGACCATGAAATCCCACACAGAATGCTGGGTGATGCTGCTTGTCCATTAATGGATCTCAATTGCAGGAATTAGAGATAAGCGCAATCAATCTTTGGAGAATGATTTAACTTGTGCATCATGTATGCATAGTTTGTAGAGTGTCAATTCATCTTTCTTTCTTGGAGCTAGTGATGGGAATGAATTAGATTGTGCTAGTAATCCATATGTTTATGCTGCTGCTTTTGCTAATCAGTTTGGCCTAACTGATTCAGGGATTGTCAAGTGTTTGTTCACGCTTGCTTTTAGTTCTGATAGTGGAAAGACCAAGGAAAATGAGATACTATATTGGGGGGTACTGGTAGGTTGCATTATTAGCATATTTGGGGTAGTTTTGGTGATATGGGTTTGTTGGAGAAGGCATAAGAAATGTAGGGAGAGGAAGTAAATTGATCCAACGGAGAGGGATTCGGTTTCGGTGATGGAAATGATCAATGGAAATAATAGTGTGATTAAGTTCACATTGGAGGAAATAAAGAAGGCTACAAAGAATTTTTCTAGAGAGAATTTAATTGGGTGTGGTGGATATGAGAATGTTTATAAGGGGATATTACCAGATGGGTTTGAAGTTGCATTGAAAAGGTTCAAGAATTTCTCAGCTGCTGGGGATGAAAGCTTTGAACATGAAGTGGAGATTATTGCTAGTGTTAGGCATGTGAATCTTGTTGCATTGAGGGGCTATTGTACTACAGCAGTGCATCTTGAAGGCCACCAAAGGATAATTATGTGTGATTTAACTTTTAATGGAAGATTTTATGATTATCTTTTCGGGTTAGGGATGAAGAAACTTAGTTGACCAATTCGTCAAAACATTGCTCTTGGAGTGGCTCGTGGTTTGGCTTATTTACATTATGGGTGTAGCCTGCTATCATCCATAGAGATGTTAAAGCTAGTAATATACTTTTGGATGAAATGTTCACTCTAGGGGGATTGTCACATATGAGCACTCAAGTGGCTGGAACCCTTGGCTATGTTGCGCCTGAGTATGCTTTGTATGGATAATTATCTGAGAGAAGTGATGTATACAGTTTTGGGGTTGTACTTCTTGAGCTTTTGAGTGGAAAGAAAGCAGTGATATCAGTTGATAGTGATGGAGCTTCACTTTTGACAGATTGGGCTTGGTTGTTAGTGAGGGAAGGTAGAGTATTGGATGTTATTGATGAAGAAATGCACAAGTTATGCCTAACAGAATTAATAGAGAAATATGTTTTGGTTACAGTTCTTTCTTCTCATCCACTATTATATGCTAGGCCAAGTATGGATCAGATTGTGAAGATATTGGAAACTAATTTTCCAGTTCCTTCAATCCCAGACCGTCTTGTTACTCTTCTAGCAAAGAGCTCTCAACAAGCTCTAGTTAAAAAGCCTTCCTATAGCCATCCATTTTTCTATAAGAGTGATCATCCCATTCTAAATCTTAGGGATGATTTGATATTTGAGTTTCACCTACCTCTTGCATACTTGGTTTACATTGTTGTACATTATGCTTTCGGTGTCATAGTGTGTACGTTAATGTAATCAATATAGGAGAATTAGGTTCTTTTTTATTATTAGAGAGAGACAAATTTTATTGAGATGTAGAGCTCCTTGAATAGTAGAGAAATAGGGTTACCATATTAGCATAGTTAGCATTTTTCAGCACGTCTTCCTGCTTTTCACCTTAATTTGTTTCTGAACCTGCAACCGCAAGATTTATAATTGAAAATTTATAAAATTTTCATTTCTATCATAGATACCACATAAATACTGGGATGTAAAAAAAGCATTAGCATTGGGATGTTCTACTGTGGGAAGTACCTGCAACTCTAGCAAGAGCTGTGGTGGAAGAAATGGAAGTGAGATAGTGGGTGTAATATGAAAAAAAAGATTCATTAGTACTTGTCTATAGAGTTGAAGTTACTAAATTCTGAGGAATACGCTCCACTGAATTCCCTTTTACCATGTGCCCAAAAGTCTGCTTGTCTAGTTTATGAGCCCTTTTATGATTACCTTAATCTTGTGAGAAGCAAGCCCAATAAGCCTTGCCCTAAGTTGTCTTGGACAGCCAACCTTCATCAGGTTGCTAGCATTGGGGTCGAAGACTAAGAAGTGAGTTAATTATCAGCCAAACATTGTTCTTATGGCTAGATCCTAAAAAAAAAAAAAAAATTCAACTTCTTCCTTTCAGAAAGGAACTATTGTTACCATTGTTCAAAGTTATGTTTTAGTTCAGTAGATAATAGTTTGACTGGTTATCTTGGTAAGATTTTTGTTTTCTCTTTCTTTTCCATCATGGATCATACTCTTTCTTACTAAAACCCATCTCCATGGTGGGCTTATGACTAAGAGATGGCAACTTCTCTTCTCTTATGCCAAATACTAGGTGAATTCCCAGAAGAGAAAATTTCTAGAGTATAGGCTTTGATACCATGTAAAGACTAGAGGTTTTTGTATTGAATTATGTGTAAAATTGGTTTATAAAAAAAAAAAAAAAGGTGTAAAATTGTACAAATGGTTGCCTTTATTAGACAAGTATATGAGTGAGTACAAGTAAATAGGAGTATGGTAAAATTAAAGTACAGTTGGCTTGGGCTGGTATTCAAATAGTTTTCATGTACCCTATAGTGATCATCAATTTAAATTCAGTCATATTTTTCCTAACAATATATCCTCCCTCCTTTCCAATATTCTTCTTTCTATTAATAAAATAAACATATCTTTCTAGAGTTCATTACACTTTTACACTTACTGTTCTATATAAAAAACAGAGACAAAACAAGTGGAAAGTTTTTCATTTTGTAAGTGATCCATTGCAGTAATAGGCTTGTGCCTTAGTTCTAGCATCTAAATTTTCATCTATTAGGTCAGTAGTCAAAGTGCTAGCTTGTCATTGAAGAAGAGCACACATTGTTATGGGAAGTGAGAGATAACTTGAGTTTGTGATTTTTGTTCTACTTGATTAGTTATATGAGATCATATTAATAATTCTACTTCCTTTTATCCCCCCTGAATTTAGAGTCAAGTTGATGTTCAAATAGAGACAATTGTCTCTATACAGTTTGCTAAATGCCTATTGCAAAAAGATGGACGAAAGATTCAAACTATTCAAAATGTTAATTAATTGCAATCGTAAATGCCCCAAAATATGTAACTTGCAAATGGAACTAAAAGTATTGTTGTGCCTACATCCATTTGCTCATGCACCGTGGTATGAGAGAGTTTAACAACAATTGAAAGATGTTTTAGCAGAAAATCTTCCCATATTTAGTCGACCTAAGAAACTCTGTCACTGCTTAATTAAAATCTTCCCAAGCTACAATTTGTTTAAAATGTATGATCAATATATGTGTATATCATGAATCATATACTAAAGTACTAATATGCATAATCCAAACACTATTTGCCTAATTGTTAACTACTTAAGTCTTTTTAATGTAGATTCCATTATTTTGTCTTCTTGATCTTTTCCCATTTGCCTATTGTTTTTTGGCAGAGCTATTTGCTCCTTAATATATAAATATAAACCTAATTATGTAGTGCATCATATATAATAATATGCATAATATAAGCATTATTTGCCTATTTTTCAACTATTTAAGTCTTGTCATTGCAGATTTACTCACGTTCTCTCGACCTTTTTCCATTTGTTTGTTGTATTTTGGCAGTTCTAATTGTTCCTTAGTTTGTGTCACATTCTCTTTGTCAAGTGAATCATCATATAGTCACTCCTAATTCATTGCATTGAGTACAAGTGAAAATGGACAACAATGTTGTCCTACATTTCTTGCATCGTCTTTTTTCTTCTAGAATTCCACCAGTTCCACTTGATGTAGCTACTATCTTATCTAGAAAAGCTCAAAATGCCCTCTGGAGGTTGTTCAGCCGACTTTGAAGAAGTCCTCATCAGCTTGAACACCTTATCACCAACTTATAATAAAAACTTGCTATTGAATAAGTGACCCCAACAAAAGATGAAAGATGTAGTAAGGTTATTGTATTGTTTGTCTAGAATTTAAGAGGCCAAGTTACTTTCTAATTAATATTCCCTAAATTTGTTTTAAATGAATATAATTATATTAGTTTAATCATAAATTAGTACCATGAAAGTGACCCTGCAACAAGAAGAGAGAGAGATATAATAAGATAGTTTTGGTTTCACTTGTCTAGTATCTTAGGAGGCCAAGTTATTTTCTTATTGATATTAAGCCCCCTCCATTTTTTTTTTATTTAATGAGGATAACTATGTTAGGAGAATCACTTGAGTTCAAGTTGAAACTTTCCACTCTTAGAGCATCAGCAGTGGGCTGGTCAAATGCTAAATGTAAAGTACATTTGGCATTTAGGCCCAAAATATGCTCAGCAACTAGATGGCTAAACTGGGAAATGCCAAATTTTTTTGGCATAGTGCTATAGTACCATCTCATATGTGAGATGGTACTGTAGCGCTATGCCAAAACAAAATATTGTAGTTTAATCTATTCAAGCCCTTCTCTCTCTTGCTACAGTCCGGGTTTTTGCTCTCTCATCCCCTCTCTCTCTCGCCATTGTCAAGCTTCTCTCTTTCTCTCTGAATCACCAAGCCACTGTCACCAAGCCTCTGCCAAATGTCGATTCACCCTCACCCATCTCCAAATCCCTTTACCGATTCACTCATCTCATGAACCCAACGCTTTTCTCTCCAAATCACCAAGCCGCAGTCACCAATCCTCTACCAAAGGTCGATTCACCCTCACCCATCTCCAAATCCCTTTATCGATTCACTCATCTCATAAATCCAACACTCTAGATACCCATTTAACTTTTCACTCCATCACTCTCTCTTCAAACTGAGATTCTCAAGGGTTCTCAAGTGTTTGTGGGTTTGGATTAAAATTTTGTTTGCAAAATCTCAAATGAAGCTCCGTTGGTCTCTCAAATCAAATCAAAATCAAAATCAAAGCAATTTACTAGGTGGGTTTTGATCCATGTTAGAGTTTTTGTGTTTGTGTTTCTTTTCTCTTTCTGCAAGAAAAAGGGGGTTCAGCTTGTGTTTTTGTTTAGGTTTTGATCTAAGAATTGCTGTTGATGTTTATAGAGGTGGGATTTAGCTTCATCACGAGGGGTTTTCACTCTCTATCGGATTAGCATCTTCAGAAAGTTTGCTCAGGTTCAACTTCAATTACCAAAATCCCAATTTTATTAAATAATCGGTGTTCTTGTTTACTGATTTTTTCCTCAACAAATTAATATGTTGTATGCAAAGGTTCTATCAATGGTTTTTGTTAAAATTGGTTTATAAAAAAAAAAAAAAAGGTGTAAAATTGTACAAATGGTTGCCTTTATTAGACAAGTATATGAGTGAGTACAAGTAAATAGGAGTATGGTAAAATTAAAGTACAGTTGGCTTGGGCTGGTATTCAAATAGTTTTCATGTACCCTATAGTGATCATCAATTTAAATTCAGTCATATTTTTCCTAACAATATATCCTCCCTCCTTTCCAATATTCTTCTTTCTATTAATAAAATAAACATATCTTTCTAGAGTTCATTACACTTTTACACTTACTGTTCTATATAAAAAACAGAGACAAAACAAGTGGAAAGTTTTTCATTTTGTAAGTGATCCATTGCAGTAATAGGCTTGTGCCTTAGTTCTAGCATCTAAATTTTCATCTATTAGGTCAGTAGTCAAAGTGCTAGCTTGTCATTGAAGAAGAGCACACATTGTTATGGGAAGTGAGAGATAACTTGAGTTTGTGATTTTTGTTCTACTTGATTAGTTATATGAGATCATATTAATAATTCTACTTCCTTTTATCCCCCCTGAATTTAGAGTCAAGTTGATGTTCAAATAGAGACAATTGTCTCTATACAGTTTGCTAAATGCCTATTGCAAAAAGATGGACGAAAGATTCAAACTATTCAAAATGTTAATTAATTGCAATCGTAAATGCCCCAAAATATGTAACTTGCAAATGGAACTAAAAGTATTGTTGTGCCTACATCCATTTGCTCATGCACCGTGGTATGAGAGAGTTTAACAACAATTGAAAGATGTTTTAGCAGAAAATCTTCCCATATTTAGTCGACCTAAGAAACTCTGTCACTGCTTAATTAAAATCTTCCCAAGCTACAATTTGTTTAAAATGTATGATCAATATATGTGTATATCATGAATCATATACTAAAGTACTAATATGCATAATCCAAACACTATTTGCCTAATTGTTAACTACTTAAGTCTTTTTAATGTAGATTCCATTATTTTGTCTTCTTGATCTTTTCCCATTTGCCTATTGTTTTTTGGCAGAGCTATTTGCTCCTTAATATATAAATATAAACCTAATTATGTAGTGCATCATATATAATAATATGCATAATATAAGCATTATTTGCCTATTTTTCAACTATTTAAGTCTTGTCATTGCAGATTTACTCACGTTCTCTCGACCTTTTTCCATTTGTTTGTTGTATTTTGGCAGTTCTAATTGTTCCTTAGTTTGTGTCACATTCTCTTTGTCAAGTGAATCATCATATAGTCACTCCTAATTCATTGCATTGAGTACAAGTGAAAATGGACAACAATGTTGTCCTACATTTCTTGCATCGTCTTTTTTCTTCTAGAATTCCACCAGTTCCACTTGATGTAGCTACTATCTTATCTAGAAAAGCTCAAAATGCCCTCTGGAGGTTGTTCAGCCGACTTTGAAGAAGTCCTCATCAGCTTGAACACCTTATCACCAACTTATAATAAAAACTTGCTATTGAATAAGTGACCCCAACAAAAGATGAAAGATGTAGTAAGGTTATTGTATTGTTTGTCTAGAATTTAAGAGGCCAAGTTACTTTCTAATTAATATTCCCTAAATTTGTTTTAAATGAATATAATTATATTAGTTTAATCATAAATTAGTACCATGAAAGTGACCCTGCAACAAGAAGAGAGAGAGATATAATAAGATAGTTTTGGTTTCACTTGTCTAGTATCTTAGGAGGCCAAGTTATTTTCTTATTGATATTAAGCCCCCTCCATTTTTTTTTATTTAATGAGGATAACTATGTTAGGAGAATCACTTGAGTTCAAGTTGAAACTTTCCACTCTTAGAGCATCAGCAGTGGGCTGGTCAAATGCTAAATGTAAAGTACATTTGGCATTTAGGCCCAAAATATGCTCAGCAACTAGATGGCTAAACTGGGAAATGCCAAATTTTTTTGGCATAGTGCTATAGTACCATCTCATATGTGAGATGGTACTGTAGCGCTATGCCAAAACAAAATATTGTAGTTTAATCTATTCAAGCCCTTCTCTCTCTTGCTACAGTCCGGGTTTTTGCTCTCTCATCCCCTCTCTCTCTCGCCATTGTCAAGCTTCTCTCTTTCTCTCTGAATCACCAAGCCACTGTCACCAAGCCTCTGCCAAATGTCGATTCACCCTCACCCATCTCCAAATCCCTTTACCGATTCACTCATCTCATGAACCCAACGCTTTTCTCTCCAAATCACCAAGCCGCAGTCACCAATCCTCTACCAAAGGTCGATTCACCCTCACCCATCTCCAAATCCCTTTATCGATTCACTCATCTCATAAATCCAACACTCTAGATACCCATTTAACTTTTCACTCCATCACTCTCTCTTCAAACTGAGATTCTCAAGGGTTCTCAAGTGTTTGTGGGTTTGGATTAAAATTTTGTTTGCAAAATCTCAAATGAAGCTCCGTTGGTCTCTCAAATCAAATCAAAATCAAAATCAAAGCAATTTACTAGGTGGGTTTTGATCCATGTTAGAGTTTTTGTGTTTGTGTTTCTTTTCTCTTTCTGCAAGAAAAAGGGGGTTCAGCTTGTGTTTTTGTTTAGGTTTTGATCTAAGAATTGCTGTTGATGTTTATAGAGGTGGGATTTAGCTTCATCACGAGGGGTTTTCACTCTCTATCGGATTAGCATCTTCAGAAAGTTTGCTCAGGTTCAACTTCAATTACCAAAATCCCAATTTTATTAAATAATCGGTGTTCTTGTTTACTGATTTTTTCCTCAACAAATTAATATGTTGTATGCAAAGGTTCTATCAATGGTTTTTGTCAATGTTATTAATTCCGTTTCGGAGCCCGTTTCGGTTTGTCCAGTGGAACGAAATATTTCGGTACCGGCCTATTTCGGCATACCGTTTCAGGGTGTTTCGGGCTTCCTAAAATATATATATATATATATATATGAACACACACATATACAGTCTATTATTTATAATTTATTGTGTAAGTATTGTAAAAATGTTATCAATATAATATTTTTTTAATAAATTAATATTAATATAAAGTTATAAACTATTGTACAGCAAAGCAAAAATAGTACCTCTGAGGCTCTGACTGACATTTGCTTTTGAATTTTTTAACTTTTTTTTTTTTTTTCATTTCCAAAGTCACTCACGTGATTGGGCTCAGAAAAGTTAAAATTTGAAAACAATAAAAGGCAGACTCAAGACAAAAGAAAATAAAAGTTTTTTTACTTATTACTTGGACTGTGTGGTCAACTCAATAAAGCAAATAAAACACTACCCACTTTGTTAAAAGTCTGAAACGCCATCTCAAGTTCATTTCTCAAAGATCTTCTCAGCTGGGTTCTAGCGGAGTCTTTGCAAAGACATGGGTTCTAACTTCTGACTTCTAAGAGGAAGCACACAGCCATACATAAATGATAAATCTCGTTACCGTGAGCTTTTCTTGATTTTTTTTTCTTTCTTATCTTCTTTTTCCTTTTGTTTTTTTCTCTTGAGTTTTTTCTTCTCGCCTCCTCATCCTTCCTTTTATTTTTCCCCCTCACCGTGGCTCATAAGATTTTTCCTTGTATTCTGTCAATTTATTTTCACATGAAACTCATTCCGGCGAATTCATAATTTTGGCCGGTATTTCGAAATCACCCGAAACGGCCGGAACAACCCGGAATGACCCGGAATTTGTTCCAAGGTGGAACAAGGGGTATACCATTCCGGTTTACTTGCTGGAACGGTATTTTCCGGCCATTTCGGCCGGAACGGAACGAAATTAATAACTTTGGACTTTTTGTTGTGTTCAACTTTATGGTTTTATTTGATTTCTATTTGTACATGTTGGCTATGTATGGGTTGTGTTTGCAAATATATTATGCATGCATATATTTTGAGTTATATTTGTTGCTGTATTCTATTAATATTTGGCTGTGTAAAGGGCTAGTATTTCTGTAACAAAAAATTACTGTTGTATATATAGTCAAAATATATTGATTCGGAGTTGTCAACATATATTGTTTTGATTAGGAGTTGTCAAAATATATTGTAGGATGTTGTTGTACATGAGAAGTTGCCGCCAATCATAATATGTGAAGGCTTTGAACTCTTGTAGATTTGGTTAAGTTTGTATTTCTAATTGTAGTAATCACTTATCACAAATACTTGAACTCTTAGACTTTGTGAGTTGGCTCTAATTGACTTCATACACTAATTGTTTTAAGTTCCTTATTTAAAAGGGATGGGTACAAGAAGAGATAGCACGATATGCTAATATCTCACAAATGGATGATGATTTTTTGGCACCATTTTTAAGTGGGTCTCAGAATACTTCAATGCCCATCCAAGAATCTTGTCCGAAAGTTGAAATTGTCACCCCTAATCCAACAAAACGTGGTGGCAACTTTAGTGTAGATGAGGACAACCTCCTCATCTCTGCATGGCTTAACATTAGCATGGATGCTGTGCAAGGTACTAACCAAAGGGTTGAAAAATCTTGGGAGAAAATTGGGCAATACTTTTGTGAGAAAAATACTTACGGAACCACAAGTTCTACTTTCTCCCTCCAAAGTCGATGGGAAAATATTAATAGGGAGACAAGTAGGTTTGCTGGGTTCATGGCTAAAATTGAAGCCCGAAATCCAAGTGGTGGGACTTATGAGGACAAGTTATAAATTATATTGCAATGGTGTCACAATAATAATTTTCGAATAGTTTCAAGACACTAATTATTTATTTATTTATTTTTTTTAAAATAGTTGAAAGATGCAAAGGATCTATATAATGCTTCACCAGCTCCAACAACCGGCAAAAAAACTGCTTTTGCATTTGAACATTGTTGGGTTGTGTTGAAGAACCAACCAAAGTGGAGTATGCCTATGGAAAGATCAAAAGGGCTCCCTCAAACTCCAAGTTCAATTGATCAAGTTGGTAGTAATGATGATGACATAATGGAGTTAGAGAGACCAATTGGCAGAAAAGCCAAAAAGGCTAAGCGAAAAAGAACAGATGGTGATAAGGGTTTTGAGGATTATTTGGCGAAAAAATTGCAATATATGCAGGAATTACATGAACAAGACAATGAGGCTCTTCGCATCAAAGCATATAGGGTTCGAGTGGATGCGCAAAGAGCTGATATTGAAAAGGAAAGGCTTCGTCTTGAAACTAGTAGGGAGACGCATAGAGTTGATATTGAAAATGAAAGGTTTCGTCTTGAAACTATTAGGGAGGAGGGAAGAATAATGACCTTGGATACAAGTGGCATGAATGACAAAGAAAGACTTTATTTTGAAAATCTCAGGGATCAAATCCTTGCAAGACAACAATTAGAGTAAATAGTTGGGTTTGAACCAAGGAGATGATATCTTGTCATAACTATATTTTGGTAGTAAATTATATATGGGTTGGGGTTTGGCATTTGTAGATGATATTTTGTTTCAACCTTATTTTGGTAGTGGCTTATTTTAAGCGTAGGTTTGGAACATGTAGATGATATATTGTTCCAACTTGATCAATTGGCAATAGGTTGTGCCACTTATGTAATCACATCTTTTTTGCTTATATGAAAAACTTATGTCCTTTCTATGTTTGATGATGTATTTTTGCTTATAATAAGATTGATTAACTAAACTAGATGGTCACAATTAATGGAAAGTGACAACTTTTTTATGCCCTTTCCCTATTTATGTCCTTACCATTAAAATTGAACTTTATGCCCTTTCCCTATTTCTAGCTTATTTAATGGTAAAATTGAATAACAAGCTACTATTTCAATTTCTTAATTAATATTTTAGTACATGAATGAATATTTAGGCTTTACTATACTATGAACAAGAGCTTAATACTTGAATTAAAGCTAGAGATATTAGCCATTTAATAAATGCTTTTTAGCCCTTGACCTCTTTCTTAACGAGATGGGAAACAGGGGATCATAGTTTATTGCATACAAATGTTTGATTCTAGTCTATCTTTTTAATGTATCATGTCATAGCGAGCAACTTCACTTGTAGTTCAATGGACTTCCCACATGAAGTAGGTCAAGAAATGTATAAGAATTCCAATAAATTTTTGAAAATCTTGAGCCTATATTGTATGCTGAAATTGTGGTGTTCAAACTTTGAGATTGAGTTTAAGATACTATAAATTGCTTCCGTAACTAGGCTGAGCTAGTATATGTCTGTAAGAATGTAGTATTTTCTAATTGAGTAAACTCCCCTAGTAGTTCACCTATAGTTCAAGTAGACCTATAAACTGTATGAAATTGTATATAGAAGAAATACAACACATCTTGGCCAAGCAATAGACGAACTCCGGCCTCTATGTTATTGACAAAGCTAGAGACACAACTGGAAAGGGAAAGAACCTGTGGATATTTCATAGTTACCATGTACTTGACAAAGCCACTATTTCATGAGGAAACACTGTGGTGCAAAGCCCAATATTAAAGACTAGCACCCCAAGGTGCAACCTATTAATTATTTAGTTGACATTGATAATTAACCATAGATGTTAGGAAAAAGGCATAGTCCTGGTCCTCCTAGATGGGAGAAAAAAAGTTGCTAGTGGTCTCCATTTTCCTAAATCTATTATTGTATCTCGATTAAAGTAGCAAATGAGTTTCAAACCTTAAAAGAGTTTCAAACCTTACAAAGATTAAAGTAGCAAAAGTGTTTCAAACCTTGTTATGTAGATAATAGAGAACTATATGCTTTATTTCTTATCAATCTTTACCAGGGGACTTTTGCTTTGACAGATTTTAAGCTTTGTTTATCGAATAATATATCTACTTGTTCCCTTTCCATAATGTAATCTCTACTTGCTTTGCAATAATTGTGATAATTTCCTAACACTATTGTCTTCAAGGTTGTCTCTATGGGTTGATCTAGGCTTCGCAAATTGCTTTTTGACAACTCAAATGAGGATGAGATAATGAGGTGAGTTCTTAAGGGTTCAACATCACAACGTAAACATTGTCGTTATATCAAACGTGATCGTTTGACAAGCCATAAAAGACTTTATCTCGATTACTTTGCCAACACACTAGTATATCCTCCTAATTTATTTCGGAGGAGATTTCGGATGAGTCGGTCTCTTTTTCTCCGTATTCAATCCAAGGTAGAAACTTATGAACCTTACTTTATCCAAAAAAGAGATAATGCTCAAAGGCTCAGTTTATCTTCTCTTTAAAAGATAACAGCTGCACTTAGGATGCTTGTGCATGGAGTGGCAGCTAATTTTATGGATGAGTATGTGCGGATTGGAGAATCCATTGCAATAGAAAGTCTGAAAAAATTTGTTAAAGCGGTGGTTGATATTTTCTCCAAGGAAAACTTGAGGTCCCCAAACAACGAAGACATTGCTAGACTTTTAGTCAATGGGGAAAGACGTGGATTGCCAGGGATGCTAGGGAGCATTGATTGCATGCATTGGAAATGGAAAAATTGTCCGATTGCATGGAAAGGTTAGTACTCTGGTCACATTCATGAGCCAACCATTGTTTTGGAAGCAGTGGTATCATTTGATATTTGGATATGGCATACATTTTTTAGGTTATCTGGGTCAAAAAATGACATTAATGTATTAGAACGGTCTCCTATATTTTCTGAGCTCGAACAAGGACGTGCTCCTGCAGTTAATTACTTAATTAATGGCCATGAGTATATAATGGGATATTACATTGCCGATGGCATATATCCGAAGTGGTCAACATTTGTTAAAACCATTCCATCTCCACGAGGGCACAATTTTTTTTTTTTTTTTTTTTTTTGCAAAAGCCCAAGAGGCGAATAGAAAGGATGTAGAGTGTGCATTTGGAGTGCTTCAAGCAAGATTCGCAATTGTGCGTGGGCCTGCTAGATTTTTCTATAGTGAAACGCTCCAAGACATCATGAAAGCATGCGTAATTCTTCATAACATGATTGTTGAGAATGAACGAGATGTAAATGAAGCAGTGGAAGTAGATTATGAGCAAATTGATGACAATCCTACTATACAACTGTCATGGGAGAACACAAATGAATTTACGGAGTTCATTGAAACCCATCAATGTATTTCAAACCATAAAATTCATTCTTAACTCCAATTAGACCTCATTGAGCATTTATGGCAATTACAAGGGGAGTTGTAGGAACATAAGTGTGTGAGTTATGCATGTGGGGTTTTATTATAATTTGATATATGTATGAGTCTTCTAAAGACAACATTGATAGTTACGTATGTGGATTGTATCTATATAGATGTATGTGGATTATAAAAGTTGGTAGGTTGAGTACATTGATATTTGGCAGGTTGTATGTATATATATGTATGTGGATTTTTTAAGTTGATAGGTTGAGTACATTGATATTTGGTAGGTTGCATTTATATGTATGGATGTGGATTTTTAAAGTTAGCAAGTTTGAGTAAATTGATATTTGGGAAGTTCTTTCTAAAAAAAAAAAAAACGAAAAATTAGCAGGTTCTATATATATATATGTGTGTGTGTGTGTATGTGAATCATTAAAATTGACAAGTTGAATACATTAATATTTGATAGGATGCATCTATAAACATGTATGTGGATTTTACATTAATATTTGGCAGGTTTGATGGTATATATATGTATGTGGATTTTTAAAGTTGGCAAATTTGAGTACATTGATATTTGGCAGTTTCTTTCTCAAAAAATAAAAAAATAAAAAAATAATTGGTAGGTTGTTAAAATAGTTGGAAAGAAATTGAAAAAAAAGAAACTGGCAGGTTGTTGAAAATTGACCATTGGAATAGTTGAATTTGAAAAAACAATAACGATTGAAAAGAAATAATAAAGAAAGATTAAAAATTAATATTTCAATAAAATAATAAAATAATAGAATTTTAGAATATTTGGTGTATTGTAAAATAATATGGTATAATTAATAACGTAACTTTTTAAGATGGTAAAATAAGATGAGATAGCAAAACTGGTTGTGGATGCTCTTATGAATTAAGTTTGACTATGATAATTCTAAATATCTGATCAAATCCAATGTATCTTATTTCCCATTAATTTTCTATTTCCATTCAAAGATATCATAGGATTAAATATAATAAAAGATTCTTCCATGTTTAAAAAAGTTAAAAGAGTAACCAAAAAAAAAAAAAAAAAAAAGTTAAAAGAGTTAAGACTCCTTCAAACTTTCAGTTCCCGCCAATATATTAACTTTGGAATTGGCAAAGAAAGTTATTGTTTTCTTCAAACACAAAAAACCGTAGCTTCAGAAATGTCCCCCTTATCAGTCCTTTTCTTTGCCTTGGTACTAGGCTTAGCATTTTCTAGCTTTAGTTTTTCAGTTGCTGATAAACACAAAATCTTGCAAAGTGACCATTCTAAAGCCTTTTGTCCTTTGAACTTTGATGTTCTTAGGAAACTGGTCATTAAAGGTGTTCGTAGGCCTGCATTTCGTGACATTCCAACAGTGTCATTACTTTCTTGAGGGGATACGCCTGGTTCGATCTGAGTATCTTCGAACTAATGGGTACTTTCTTCCTCCTCCTACCACTTCTAAGGCGTGTTGGGAATCATACCAGAGCCTAATTGGAAAGTTTTTTGTTGGCTTTGATATCCAAACTTCTTGTGGCTATCATCCAGAATGGATTTCAAAGGGCTGTACAAATATCACATCTAAGGCAGAGTTTAAGAGCCTAATGCCTGAATCCAAATTACGGGCATTTAAGCTTTACTGTAACCAGTCTCTGAAAAATACTTCTGCTTGTGAATTGTGCACCAAAAGTTTGTTGAGTCTTGGTGATTCATATCTGCATGGTCCTGAAAGAGCAAATGTCTCAGTTTGTACTGGATATCCATTTATGTATGCCGCTGCTGTAGTTAACAAGTTTGGACCAACTGATGCAACAACTGCAAAGTGTTTGTTCTCACTGGAATTTTCAGTGCGAGCTTCCAACACGAAGCTAACATACCATTGTACTTTCTGGTGCTATAATGGGTTTCCTTGGTGGAATCTTTAGGGCCTGTTCTACAGTTTGGTTTCTTTGGATTCGACGAATGAAAGCTATCAGAGAGAATACTAATTCTGCAAAGGATGAGATTGGTTTGATTTTGGGGTTGGGATCAATCAGTGGATGTACCAACTTGTTCAAATTCAAATATGAGGACATTAAGAAGGCAACCATGAACTTTTCTAGGGAGAATCTAATTGGAAAGGGAGGATATGGGAACGTTTATAAGGGAGTATTGACTGATGGATCCGAAGTTGCTTTCAAAAGATTCAAGAATTGCTCTGCTTCTGGGGATGCATCTTTTGCACATGAGGTAGAGGTTATTGCAAGTGTTAGGCATGTTAATCTTGTTTCATTACGAGACTATTGTATTGCAACAGTGCCTTTTGAAGGTCACCAGAGAATAATTATTTGTGATTTCATTCCTAATGGAAGCCTCTATGACCATCTTTTTGGATCAGAAATGAAGAAGCTTAGTTGGCCAATTCGGTAGAAGATTACAAATGGAACGGCACACGGGCTGGCATATCTACATTATGGAGCCCAACCAACAATCATCCATAGGGATATTAAGGCCAGTAACATACTTTTGGATGAGGCATTTAAGCCAAAATTAGCAGACTTTGGCCTTGCAAAGTTTAACGCAGAGGGAATGACACATTTGAGCACCAGGGTGGCTGGAACTCTTGGTTATGTTGCCCCAGAGTATGCCTTGTATGGGAAGTTAACTGAGGGGATTGATGTCTACAGCTTTGGGGTTGTGCTTCTTGAGATCTTGAGTGGGAAAAAAGCACTTGAAACAAATGAGGGGAAGGCTTACCTTTTGACAAATTGGGCTTGGTCATTGGTTCAAAGAGGGAGAGCATTGGATGTCATTAAAGAAGGTATGCCTGAGTTGGGGTCATGCCAAATGATGGAACAATATGTTCTCATTTCAATTCTTTGTGCTCATCCAGTATTACATGCTCGGCCAACAATGGAGCAGGTTGTGAAGATATTGGAGACTAACTCTGCCAACTGGAGTGTATTCGGGCTCTTCTAACAGTGGTTATTTGTCTAACTCTTCACCCAGCAGCCACTTAAATTTGGAAAAAATGAGACTGGCATTTTAAATTTTTACCAAAGGGAGATATGAACTGGATTCCCTACTATATTCTAAAGTAGGTAGGTCCTTTGACATTATATGACTCTTTTTGCCTCTGGCATGCTCAGTCCATTCTACTTGTAGTTTTGCACCTTGTAGAACAACATTATTCATCTTAAAAATTGCATTGTATAGAAAACATAAATAAATTAAATTGGTTAGTATTGAATTTGAGAGCATATATGTTCAAGGCCAAAGGCCTCAGTCATAATTCAGGCTGTCCAAAGACTTGAAAGATTAATGGCTAACAATGTCATAAGAGCAGTCTCTCATCAATTTGTGTTATGAGGCCGCCAAAGCAAAATCCATTTCTCCTTTTTCAGTTATACAGAAGATTGTACATTAGGAGTCCGGAAATTCATGTGAAGCCACCAAGGTTTTCAAAGTGACAATCACTTATATTGCATTCATGTTCATTGATGGGTCCAAAATATATCTAAACTATATGTTTCCTTCTAGTCATCTTTAGACTTGAAAATTATAACATTGCCACAACCCGAGAAAGTGCTAGCCCCCTTTTTTACAAAACAAAAGTACAATCATTTTAGACTTGAAAAATAATAAGTGTGCCACGACCCAAGAAAGTGCTAGCTCCCTTGTTTACTGAACAAAGTACAATCATTTTAGCATTTTTTTTAGCATTTGAAGCTTAACTTTCGTGGTCAATGACCTTCAAGTCAAATGTTACATCTTGGTGTTTCCAACTCTATGTTCAAGGTTCGAATCTCCTTTCCCTATTTGAAATGTATTTAACAACAATATTTTTGACTTTTTTTTGAAAACTCTTTTGTCTTTTTTGCAGTTTTATGTCATTTTTTTTAGCTTTATAAGTACTTTTATGTCTTTTTCTTTTATTTATTTCATTTTTTATTACCTAAAACCCACATTAGGGAAATCTTAACAAGCACCATGGTGCTTGTTAACATTTCCCATGTATAAAATAAGAAAGGTTTAACTCTAATAGGCCACCAATGAAATAGCATCTTTTATTTTTCTTTGAGAGGAAGAATGTTTGCCAAAATGCAATAATATTTCCTTCTCACTTGGAAAGAGGCACCATCCTAATAGTTTTACTAAAAGGGAAAAGTTAATAGATGTCCTAAGAGTATTAGTTTAAGAAATATTTTTAAAAACTTTTTATGAAAAAAGAAAAAACAATTGACTTTTTTGACAAATTTTTATATTTTCTATGAAATGAAAGTGATATTAAAATTTTCTTAAAATAATCTATTAACAAATGCAATAAGGACACTGGTTAGTTGAAATCTTCCTTTTTCTCAAAAAAAAAAAAAAAAAAGGTTGAAACCTTCCAAAAATGAGAATCCCTTTCTCCTTTTGTTTTACTAAAATGGGATCCTTTCTGGTTTCAGTGGGAAAATCATCCAAGCATAGTTAATTCCTATTTGAGAGGAAGAGTGTCTAAGATTTACAGAAAATGCAGCACTTTTTTTTTTTTAAGGCTTCGAAAGAATTACTGGTGCTAATCTCTCTACTATAAAGAGAAACACTCATGTTTTAGTAGCAAACTTGTCCAAACAAAGATAATTACGATTAATACTAAAAAAACTATAAGCCAAATTTTGCTCTGTAGAAATTTTTTTAATTTTAATTTTATTTTTATGGTATTAATTGCATAGTCAAAGAAGAAACTAGAGAAAATCCAAAGAATGACAATAATTATTTGAAGAAGAAGAAGAAATCATATAATTCGTCCAGTCTTTTAGATCAGCACCAAAGACTTAGCAGTTAGCAGGTCTGTAATAGATCATTATTTTCTTTCTTTTTTGCATTTTTCATTTGGATTTGTAAACGTTCTCTCTTTTCTTGCTTTTACCCTTTAAAAAGTTTGTAAGATTTGAAAACATGTTTACTTTCTATTTCAATTTATGAACTATGTTAATGTAATGGCTTTCAATTTTGAGATAACAATATATGCCTTAACTTAAATATCCAATCAACGAGGAGACAAAAATTATCATTTTGCAATGTGTGAGAGAGAGAACTACAATATTATATACATGCGCTTTATTTAAGATACTTGAAAAATAAGTTTGAGAGCCCTAGGTGATTAACAATTCACTACTTGGGGAGGTGGCCGTCTGGTAAGAAGTTCTCGTGACCCATCACACCTGTAAGTCCAAGAGTTGTGAGTTTGAGTAGTGACAACCAGCAAACTCTTAAAAGGCAATGCTCAGTAGCTCACTTTGAATGATCTTGGCTATAACATGGAAATGCAAAAATATTGCTCAAGATCAAAAGCAAAACAAAAATTGGGAGAGGAAGATTTGAAATTAAGGCATGGGCACTCTCTGATCTGTTCTGGGCTAATGGGCTAAGGAGCAAAAGTCTTATCTCTTATTTGCTTCAAAGTTTCGTCTCAGGAGCTTCAACAATGGCTGCCCAATATTAAAACCCAAGCTTCCTCTCTTTTTCTTCTTTTCTATTCAGCCCACCCTCGTAACCCAAAGCCCAAAATGTATTGTTCTTCTTTTCGCTCAAAGAGGGTCCATCAACCAAGCAAAAAGCCCTAGCCCTTTATCTATTGGGCTCGACCTGCTAACTCAGTCTCCAGATCGCCTTTCCAAGCTTGCGCAAAGCTAGGGTTTTAGATTATTTTTATTATTATTTTTTTAATTTTATATAAAATTTCTAATAATATTAAATTTATTAACGGATTGACTTTTTTTTTCCCCTGAGAAACATTACCTGATTGACTTTTTTTTTTGAGAAAGATTAACGATTGACTTTATACATTCATTTTAGTTTTTTTTTTTCCTAATAATATCTTGGATAGTTTTAACATTATTTTAAACATTCATTTCCTATTATTTAAAAGCCCTTTAGTCCATGAAAAGATCAATCTCCATAGAGGCCTAGTCTCATTCATTTGCTGACTTGGGTCACCTGGGAAGGAATAGCCGAAGTGAGCTGGTCTTGCTCATAATGTTTAGTTGGGCTTCAAGGTCGGATACAGTCCATCAAGAAATAGAGCCCATTTGTTAGTTTCCTCTGTAAAGAGATCCACAACCCAAGTGGGCTCGTATTGCTCGTCCACTGACTTGGACCTCAAAGTCTAATGTTGTAATGATAACTTTTACTATGACTTTACAAAAATTTTCACCAAATTAGTTTAGAAAAAAAAAAAAAAAAACCTTAAAATCACTTAAAAATTGTGGCATATGTCATTTCAACCTGACTAAAATAAACCCCACATCACCTATGGCTAAGTTGGGTTAGTTGATTTTTATTATAAAAATAAAAAAATAAAAATCTCAAACCGGGACTGGGTTAAATCAAGTTGAAAAGATGCATGTCATAATTTTAAAGTCGAATTAGTGCATGGAAAACTTGGTCAAGTCCACTTATGACTCCAAATAAAAAAAAAAAAGTCCACTTATGACTCCATTCATTTTCACTTTCTTTAGTTTTGATGTGTGAATGCTTGGAATTCTTGCAAAATGACTTTCTGGCTTGAGTATGACGGTCCACCTAACCATTTTGTTTGTAGAAAATTGGTTCTCAAACCTTCTTTTCCGACATGAATATCAATAAAGAATTTTCTCAATTAAACATTTAAAAGCAAAAAAAAGAAAAAAAAAAGATACAGTTTTTCACTTACAAATTAGATGTGAATCTATTACTCCAAAAAAAAAAAAAAAAATCGTAATCATAATTATGAATTTATGATCAGCTTCACTTACATACTTATTCAGTTATTCTTGGACCAAACAATTATACCATTTCTCACTTCTTCTTGTTTCAAAATTTGAATTTGAATCTCTAAAGTTATATGTTGTTTCTTTCTCAAAAAAAAAAAAAAAAAAAAAAAGTTATATGTTGTTTGGATTGTTAGCCCTTCCGTGTCTTCAATAACGATTTCTCACTTGTTTTTCACTTGTGTATGAAAATGTATGCAAGTTAGTGCATGTAATTAACATTATCCTTTTAGTTAAACAATCCACAAAATCTGTCATCATCAGATCCTCTTAGAGTGCCATGAAATAGTTAATAAAGTCTTCCATTAGGGGAGAAAACAAAAAAGGAAATAAATGGAAAATGCTATAGAGATATTTTTTTTATTTCACAATCTCATATTTGTCCTATTGTATTTGGAATTATATTTATTTATTTTAGTTAATTATTGACACCACTTATATTATATACCAATTATGACAAACTATTTTACCAATAACATAATATCAACAACAAAAAATTACCAATAACAAAATTGAGAAAAAAGAATTGTTTGGATGTCTAGACATATTGAAAAGGGAAAAAAAATTTAAAAATACATCATGATTTTTTATATTTAAGGAATTTTTTAATTTTTTATAACTATTTTTATTTTATTTAATTATATGGTTTACTTGTCATGATTTTATTGATCCAGCTAGCGCATGTGACAAGCTTATGTGCCATTTAATTAGCGAATACATCAGCAAAAAAATGATGGAAGGGCTAACAATCCAAACAACATATAACTTTTTTTTTTTTTTTTTTTTTTTT
>NW_027069989.1:86867-154367 GCF_002906115.3 Quercus suber
TTTTTTTTTTTTTTTCTTTTGATAATTTGATAGTCAGAGAAATGAGTGTTTGAAGTTTTTACTTCTCTATTGAAAACATCATATTATTTAAATTAAGTTTTAACAACTTCATTTTACATTCTATAGGCTAATAAGACATACCGAAGAAGTAGGAGAATTACCAGAAAAGCCATACAATTGCAATGGGAGTAAGTGGTCTTAAAAATACTCGAAGAGTTGGCCCAAGCTTCAGTTTGGGCTGGCTATTGGCAGATCAGGCCCGACCCATGAGAGAGTTCATGCTCGTTTTGTTTTAATTGGGTCTATGGGAGATACATAGATCAAGTAGTTCTTTACCCCTTTCTTACAAAAAAAAAAAAAAAAAAAAAAAGGTCGTTCTTTTCCCTTATAAGAAAGTAATGCCCGAGAGGCTTAAATAGAGATAGAGGGTCACAAACAGTCAAACACACTCATGGAATTTTAATTATATACAAATTATATGTCTCACTTTATATTCCACCAATTATAACTTATCATGTATTTATTTAACATTTTTTTATAAAATATTCAAAGCTTAAAATAAAAAAATTAAATATGTAACAAATTGTAATTTGCGAAATATAAGTGGAATATAAAAGGTAAAATAGAAAAAAAAAATCCAATTAGGATTTAATCATATCTAAACCTCAGCCCTAGGGCTATTGGGGTCCCAATAAGGTTAACCCATAGACATCCTGAGTGAACCAAAATTGTACCTCCAATGTATTTTAAACTCGGGTTCTTGACCTCAATCAAATGACATGAGAACAAACCTATGCCAATGGATAGCCAAACTCTCCCAGAGATTAAAATTTTCTTTTGGTTATACAATCATGAAAGACTTGCCACTAGAAACCTTCTTTCTTCTAGATCTGTTACCTCCATAATTCATTGGCTCTTTGTCCTGCTAATGCTCAATCTTTGGAAACTACAACCCGAGTCAACAATACATACATAACTGAAATTTTGCATGCAATTTTGGGTTGGTGTTCTTAAGTCTTAACTCCCTCCCAAGACTTCTTTGTGATGGATTTCAGGCACTGGCTTAACCTTAATTTCTTGTCTAAAATTCCTTGTTAATTCCTTTCGTTAAATGTAATGTTATCTTCCATACGGGTTGTTGGCTGCTCTGGCATGTTGTTGTTGTTTTATTTGTTTGTTTGTTTGTCTGTGTTTTAAGAGTCCACTGACATTCTGAGTTAACAACTCTTGTCCATGACTTCCAATCAAATAAATAAAAAATAAAATAAAAAAATAAATCTCTTGTACATGACTATCTACTTTTCAAAACATGACCAACCAAGCAGCGGAACAAGAAATTTTAAGTTAAAAAAAAATTGTTAATCAAATTTTCAAGTCTAAGTTGTACACCGAGTATGTCTTTTAAAATTATTCAAATTATATTATTGTTTCATATATATTGAAATTTATGTTAAAATAATTGTTCTATGATTAATATATATATATATATATATATTCTTTCATAAATTAGCTTTAACTTAAAATAGTTGTGCTCTATATTCTTTTATAGTTTTAAAATCATTTAAAATTGATTCTATAATACTCAATTCCTAATGAAGGCCCAAATCCAATCATGTTTAAGATATGAAGGAGTTTTAATGCACACATCAATATTTTATTTGCTCTATTTTTATATGATATTAGAGTTGTGGTTCTAATACTATGTTAAAAAAGATAAAAGATCATATATAATACCATGTGAAATTCGAAAAATAAATAAATAAATAAAATATTGTAGAGAAACAAAGCATGAGAGAGAGTAAATGTGATTCGGCATAACAACCTGCCTAACGACCTATATCAATTATCAACAATTAATGGAAAGTCTTTGATAACTATGTATTTATTGTTAAAGATATTAAGGCCAAGTTCCTCAAAATCAAAATATCTTCTCTTTATCTTGCTTGTACACCAAATAGAATTGGACTTGAACCTTGACTAGGAATTAAGCTTTGATATCTTCAAAATGTACAAAATTTTCTAGCAATTTCTTATATATATATATATATTTGAGAAGCATATATAACACACACCCTCTATCTCTATTTAAGCCTCTCGGGCATTACTTTCTTATAAGGGAAAAGAACGACCTTTTTTTTTTTTTTTTTTTTTTTGGAAGAAAGGGGTAAAGAACTACTTGATCTATGTATCTCCCATAGACCCAATTAAAACAAAACGAGCATGAACTCTCTCATGGGTCGGGCCTGATCTGCCAATAGCCAGCCCAAACTGAAGCTTGGGCCAACTCTTCGAGTATTTTTAAGACCACTTACTCCCATTGCAATTGTATGGCTTTTCTGGTAATTCTCCTACTTCTTCGGTATGTCTTATTAGCCTATAGAATGTAAAATGAAGTTGTTAAAACTTAATTTAAATAATATGATGTTTTCAATAGAGAAGTAAAAACTTCAAACACTCATTTCTCTGACTATCAAATTATCAAAAGAAAAAAAAAAAAAAATGTAAAGGGAAACTTTTTGGTGATTTTGATGGAGAAGTTGAGTTGCAGAATTTTGTATTTTTGTTTTTCTCCTTGTTTCATTCCTCGACTTTTAGACTAATTTTTCTTCATTTCCATTTTCACATATGGTGCAGTATTCATTTTTTGGTTCGATATTAACAATTGGAGGAATGTTAGGTGCAATATTTAGTGGGAAAATTGCGGATTTCATTGGTAGGAAAGGTGTAAGTTATTTGATCCTCTAAATAATTTTGTCACCCCTATATATAATTCTACCAACATTTTCAACTAATTAATTAGTATTAATTTATCTTGTTAAAGCAGGCAATGGGAGTTTCAGAAATATTCTGCATCTTCGGGTGGCTTGCAATAGTATTTTCAAAGGTGTTATCTACTTTTTTTTTTTTTTAATTTTTAACAATTCTTTCATGACCTTTTCCTTATTTAAAATTTCTTTTTGTTAGAAATACCTATCCAAATTTATTGTGTTAGTATTAGAATTTTTTACTACAAGCCTAAATTAACCAAATTTATTCTATGCTTTAATAGAATTAATACATCTAGGAGAATAGGTACTTTTACCCCCTTTATCTTTGGGGTAGTTCACAATTACCCCCTAAACTTTAAAATCGAATAATCTTTCCCTTTAAGTACTGAAAGTGAGCAAACACTCCTTACGATGAACTATATGTTAAACCACAACAAAATCTTTTGATTCATGAAATATTTTATTGTCCTCTACTGAAGTCTTTCAACTCTTATGAGTATGCTATCCTTTACTATATCTTTCGGCTCCAATGATGCTATCCTTTGCTAGTGTCTTCTAGACAATAGTGCTTCTCTCTTATCTGATTGTAAATGATTATATAACGATCAAATAATAAAAAAAATATTGAATTAAAGAACAAAAGTGAATGTTGGGACAAGAACCATAGAAGAAAATAAATTTTTTAGGTGGAATCAAACAGAAGTGAATGAAATCATTGCATCTCTACCAGAAAGTGAAAAAAAGAAAAGAAAGTAATAACATAAAACCTGTGATTTAACAGGATGTTTGGTGGCTTGACCTTGGAAGATTTTTAGTGGGATGTGGAATTGGGGTTCTTTCCTATGTGGTAATTACAATTACAAAGTTTAAACTTCAAATTTAATCACTTATTCAAGTGATGCAGAATGATATTTAAAATTTCTTTTACAGGTTCCTGTTTATATTTCTGAAATTACACCCAAGAATGTTAGGGGAGCATTTACATCACTTAGTGAGGTACATGGTCTGATCATTGATTTGAATTAGTAGTCAGCTTAATTGCTTATGTGCCTATATATTATCCACTTAGCAGTTGATGATAGGTTGTGGCAAAGCGCTCACATTTCTCATTGGCTCACTTGTCCATTGGCGCACCGTGGCTCTAATAGGTCAGTCTTGTATAGATATTAATACAATCAAAACATCATTCCATGAAGTTCGCTTGTATGTGATGACATTTTCATTTTTCAGCAATCATTCCTTGTTTAGTGCATCTGCTTGGCCTATTTTTCATTCCTGAATCTCCTAGATGGTTGGTGAGTCCAATTCAATATATTCTTGTTTTTTTTTTTTTGGTTGGCTTGTACATGCTGCATTAATCAAGAAGAGACAAAATTTTGCTTATTCTTCTTTTTCCATGGTACTTGTCAAAGCCTAAGCAAGTGAAAACCAAAGTTAACATTGCAATTTTAGTTCAAGAATTAATAAAGCAGTAGTATTTCATCACTATGCATATTCATATGATGAGTGACGAGTGTCATTACATGTAGGCCAAATGTGGTCGCTTAAAAGAATTTGAAGCTATGCTGCAAATCCTTAGGGGAGAGAATGCTGATATTTCTCAAGAAGCAGCTGATATCATTGTAATTTCTTTTTTGGTCAAACTTCATGAAGGAGTAGCTAACATTGAAAACAAGTGATGCAAGTGGCTTTCCTTGTCTTTCAGGAATATATCGAAAACCTTCGATGGATATCTGAAGATGGAGTTCTACACCTATTCCAGGGGAAATATGCTTATTCAGTCATGGTAAGCATTATCAATTATTCTTACGTGTTGCCTATTTCCTTCAATATCTTTGTTGGTGTCAAGAAAATTTGAAAATGTTTTAGGTTGCAGTTGGGCTGATGGCTTTCCAAGAATTTGGAGGACTTAATGGGTTTTCATTTTATACAAGTTCTATATTTGAGTTAGCAGGTAAATAATGTGACAACTGCAATTTCTTATGGTTAGTTGAAAGAAACAAATCACAGAGAAATGAAGACATAATAGTTGTTGTGTGACAGGCTTTTCAAGTAACATTGGCATTATAGCAGCAGCAGTTGCTCAGGTTTGGTGTAATTCTTCATATATGTGGTTTATAACTTGTTTCTCTTCCAAAATTGAGTAATCATTCCTCTGCAGATTCTAATGACAACTTTGGGAGTACTCTTGATAGATAAGTGTGGAAGACGGCCACTTCTAATGGTTAGAGCAGAGCAAAATTCAATTTATGCTTTTAGTTAATTGATAATCCAACACTGAATTTTGGCAATGCCTGCAGATTTCTACAGCCGGAACATGCTTAGGTTGTGTCCTCACTGGATTCTCATTCTTCTTGCAGGTTAAATATTAAGCAGACTTTATAAATATTTGTACTGTGATTAATTATTTTAAAGTATTACTTTATCCTAAAAAGTTGGAAATGCCATAAGCAGGATCTTCATATCGGGAAGGAGGTCATTCCCATTTTGGTGCTTATTGGTGTGTTGGTAATGCAAACTAACCATAAGGAAACTTTTTCATTTTTTTCTAATTGAAATACCAGAAGAAAGGTTTTACTTTCCCCCTATTTTTCTCAAAAAAAGAAAAAGAAAAATCTAAAGTTTTGGCTCGAGTAAGTCACAGTAAGAACTTGAGTTAATGAGCATAAAGTTTTCATGTGTTACTTGCCCAGTTGTGTATTGATCATATGATTATGCAATTAGGTATACTTGGGCTCTTTTGAGTTAGGCATGGGAGGAATACCATGGATTATTATGTCTGAGGTATGGCCACCTTTGTTAAGCTTCATTTTTCTACTCCATAGCTATTACAAATTTAAGCTAGAGTGTAACATTTCAGCAATGCATTAGCTTGAAATTAATTAATGTTTTTTCCCCTCAGATATTTCCAATAAACATAAAGAGTTCAGCTGGAAGCCTTGTGACATTGGTCAATTGGATGTGTTCTTGGGTTGTATCTTATGCTTTCAACTATTTATTTGAGTGGAGCTCAGCAGGTGATACAAACTTCATCTAGACCATATATATAGTCTACACTATTTCTTTTAATCAATTTAATGATGGTTTTGGGAAAATCATTGCAGGGACATTCTTCATATTTGCAGTCATATGTGGTATGGGAATTATATTTATTAATAAGCTGATTCCAGAGACCAAGGGGCGTACACTTGAAGAAATCCAAGCATCATTTACTCATATCCAACAATAAGAAAAATTTTGTAATATATGGCATCCAGCATCAATATATATAATCACAATTTGATAAGTTTGAACCTTGAAAATGCAGTCACACAGGACAATAGCCTTTAGGCCAACCAACACTTCTTGTCATCTTCAAGATCTGAATTGTATACAAATATACAAGAAGGCTAGAACAATGGGCCCCTTCAAACTTGAGTTTGGAAGCTAATGCATGAAAATGTCTCGGTGAAAGAGGTACGAGGAATTGTGCCATAATGAAAGCTTGAATGCAAAAATGGACTAAAAATGAAATCAGAAAACAAAAATTAGCTGACTTGGGTCACATGAAAAAGAATGTAATCGTCCATAAAGAGATTTCCAACCAAAGTAACCTGGCCTTGCTGGCTTGCTCATAATGTTTTATGTTTACTTGGGCTTCAAGGTCGGACACAAATTCCACCAAGAAATAGAGCACATTCATCAGTTTCGTCTCTATAGACATCCACTGACTTGGGCCTTAAAGTCTGATGTGCAATCAATGAGAGTGTTCTATATCAATTCATGGAATTCAACCCAGAAATTCTAGGCTAATTAATGATTTCATTTTCACTTTCTTTACTTTTGATCTGTGATAAATTACTAACACATATATGATTTTGCTGGGCTTGAGTCTGACGGGCCACCTAACCATTTTGTTTGTAGAAAAATTGGTTCTCAGATCTTCATTTCCGACATAAAAATTGGTTATTTTTTTCCCACAAATATGAACTTGTGAAAATAAAAATTTTCTAGCATTATTGCATTTATTTTCTTTTTTGTTTTCTCCCTCTATTGGAAGACTTTATTAAACTAGTTCGTGACACTAAAGGAGGATCATGATGATGACAGATTCCATGGGTTATGTTTAACTAAAATATATAATTAATGGTGTGTATGGGTTGGGTTGGGTTGGGTTGAGAGGCTTTTTCAATCCAACCCATTATGAGTGGTTGAAAAAAATCCCAGCCCAATCCACATGGGTTGGGTTGGACAGATTTTAATTTTAATTAAAAAAAAAAAAACTGAGCGCTAGAACATTAGCAATTAGAACTTAGGAAAGTTTGCTTCTCCTATAACTCCGCTCAATATCTTTTAATTAAATGTGAATTTTATTAAATCTACTATTAGATTAAATTTTCTTATTGTATATTTCATGCTTGCAAAAGTTTTAAAAGATCAAAGATCAATAACTATGTCATCAATTAAATGTTTAAATTTCAAATTTTTATAAACTAAAATTATTTATAAAAAATAAATTTATGGATTGAATAGTAAATAATATCTAATTAATATGAAATTTGATATATGTGTTAATAATATAAAGAACATGTAATTCAGTGGTTAGATTTTCAAAAGGACAAAATTTAGCTACAAAATTGGTTGTAGTCTTAGGCTATAATCTCACACAATAAAGTAAATATTACTGTATATTTTGAAAACTAACTGTTGAATTTTATGTTCTTTACGTTTTTAATACACATGTCAAATTTTGTGTCAATCGGATATTATTTACTATATAATTTATAAACTTATATTTTATGTATAATTTTAAATTACAAAAACTTGTAATTTAAAAATTTATTAATGACATTGTTATTGATCTTTAATTTTCTTGAAATTTTGTAAACATGGAGGATACAAGAAGAAGATGTAATCCAATGGTAGATTTGTCAAAATTTACATCAATTAAAAAGATATTGAATGAGTTTGTAGCCTAAAACTACAACTGATTTTGTACTAAATTTTGTGCTTTTCAAAATATATAATAAGCGTAAATGCACTTTTAGTCTCTACATTTTGATGTTTTTTCATTTTAGTCCCTACATTTTATTTTTTCCACTTTTAGTCCCTAAACCAATTAACGAGTTTCATTTTAATCATTTCCGTCAGTCAACCGACGGAAGTAGCTGAGGTGGTAGTCGGAGCAATTAAAATATTATAAAAATGCCACATCACCCATGACACACAACATATAAATTTAAAAAATTAATTTATTAATTTTAACAAAATTAAAAAACATAAAAAAAATTTTAAAACGTAAAAATAAGTTAGAAAATCAAACCAAGAACACAAATTCAAAATTAAATCCATTGAATCAAATTAAACCCAATTTAGATCTAACACAAGAACATTCAACAAAAGAACAAGAACACACAAGAATATTCAACAAAAGAACAAGAACACAAGAGCTCAAACCAGAACCAAACACAAACTCAAATTTCAAAACACAAAGAACATTAATCTAATTTTTTTTTTTTTTTTCGTAAGAACATTTCTTCTTTCCCAGCACATGAATATCATGTTATTCCCCAATCAACAAACTAGCAAAACCCAAAAATTTTCTTAGGAAACAAACACATAAAAAACCCAAAAAATTTCACCTAAAAAACAAAATCATAAATCTCAAAGGCACCATTTTCTCAAACCTAGAAAAACCATCAAATCCTAAAGCCCCAAAGTACCAAATCAATCCAAACAAAAAAATTTCAAACTCAGAAAAACCCATCTCAAGCAAGTTGTACCCAGCAAACCCACTCAAGCAAAACCAGATCCGGAGGCTATGCTCCCCGCCAACGAGCTCTTCTCTCCGATGGAAACCCAACCCGAATAATACCCAGACCCGATTCTACGACCCGTACCAAAGGATCCAAGTCTCGATCCCAATTCGCAACATCTACCAACTCCCCACCGCCCCACAATTCCTCTTCGACGAAGAAGCTCGCCGAAGCTGCCATAATCTCAGCGACAACCTCACCTTCTTCACCGGCTGTGACTACCTCCTCGGAGCTCTAGGCGGTGGAGCTTCTGGCCTCATTGCCGGAGTTAAATTGTTCGAGCTCGGTGACACTGCAAAGCTCCGGGCTAATCGGGTGCTCTAGCCATCGGATCTGGGTTTTCTTGAGGTCGGTTTGCTGGGTTTGAGATGTGTTTTTCTGGGTTTTTTTTTTTTTTTTTTTTTTTTGGTTTGGGTTGGTTGAGATGAGAGAATAGTGTGTGGCCGTGTAGTTTGAGTTTGAGATGAGAGAATAGAGTTTGAGTTTGAGATGAAAAAAAGAAAAAGTGTGTGGCCGGTTTGAGAATAGTGTTCAGGTTTGGATCTTGTGTTAATTTTTTAGGTTTTAAAATTTTTGGGTTGGTGTTCTTGTTCAAAAACCTTTTAGATGTTTATTGATTTGAATTTTAGTTTTTAATTCTGTTTTTATTTTTATTATTTATTTAAAATTAATAAATTAATTTTTTAAATTTATATGCTGATGAGTCATGGGTGATGTGATATTTTTATAATATTTTAATTGCTCCGGCTGCCACCTCAGCTATTTCCATCGGTTAACTGACGAAAAGGACTAAAATGAAATGCATTAATTGGTTTAGAGACCAAAAGTGGAAAAAAAATAAAATATAAGGACTAAAATGGAAAAACGTCAAAATGTAGGGACTAAAAGTGTATTTACGCCTATATAATATTGTTAAATTCTTTAGTAGGGATTGTAGCCTTAGGCTAGAACAAAGTTTGTTGCCAAATTTTCTCCTTTTGCAAAATAATAGCTTACATATTTATTGTAAGATCCTAATAATATATAATATCTTTTTTTAATGCCTAATGTATAATATCCTATTATATTGTAACATGTTTGATAGATGTTCAAAAAAAATTCCATTATGTTCCAACTAGTGGTCAATGTTAAGTACAATTAGTATTGTACTAACATGAGTACAACCTTAAAATTTTAATTAATTAAAAGTTTATAAATCTGAATTTTCAATCACTTTTTACAATTCTAAACCACATCAAGCTCACTTGTGCATTAATATTTTGATATTTGGATATCCCATATTAAAAAATATATATAAAATATAAATATATCAAAGAAAATAAAGAATATATAATATACCATGTTAGAAAGTATGAAGTAGAAAATAAAGAGCAAAGAGAAAACAAAGAAAATTAATATATTTTGGATTTAAAGGCAAAAATCCATAATAGAGTCGTTAATGACTTTTTAAAACTTTAGGATATCCTATATTCTCTTGTCATTAAATAAGAGATTTAGAGTTTGAATCTCGTCTACACAAAAAATCAATTAATCTTGATAGGTAAAAATGGGGGCCTTTATGGTTATATTACACCCTCGAGCAGGGCACCAGTGGCCTCGGTCAGGGTAGCCCGATCTCGAGGGTCTTTCTGTATCACTGTGCGGGGAGTTATCCTACTAAGGATGCCCACCAACGGACTCTTGCGGGTAGCAGGATTCGAACCTATGTGTGGTGCATGAAGCGAACGAACCTTACCCACTCAGCCAAGCCTTCGTTGGCAATTAATCTTGATTTAATGACAAAAAACAATCATTATATAACATATATCATAGGTTGAAATATCGTATCTAAGATTTTATGTATTATATATATTTTATGTATTACAACGAACTTATTGAAGAGTATTAATTAAAGCACTTGATTACATCCTTTAATGTTTAACATAAAAAAATTATAGTAGAATAAATCCTAGACTAATAATAAATAAACCATAGTTATAAAACTTGACTACAACTAAAGCAGCATTTTGATTAATTTATTTACATTTAAGTTGGATTAGATTCAATGATCCAAAATTAATTAGATTTATTAACAATGAGCTCTCCGGCTTCTAATCTAGAGGCATATTGTCAAGAGAAGCAGTGAAATTAACTTTATAAAATGATGGGTTAGGGTCCCATAATCTCATCACCTCTATATTGATCCTTTCTCTTTTTAATATCATTCTTATTGGGTCAAACTTTTACAACTTTGGTAGAGATTTATTAATTTATTTATTATTTTTGGCTCTTAGCGGTGAAGACAAGGGAATCTACCCCAAATACAAACCCCCCCAGAAAAATAGGCCATTTATTGATAAATTCATTGACAACTCTTTCTATTCATGTTAGTGTTAGATTATAAAACTTTGATGCTGATATTTCTAAATCATATGTCGGAATGCTCTTTACATAAAAGGTCTTTTCATCTCACAAGTCTCTATAGTGGTGCTGAATTGCTCATCACTTTGAAATAAGGTGCTATTTGATACATTTTTTTTTTCCTTTTCCTCAACCTTTTTTCAACTTCTTCTAGCTGATTCAGTCAGCCTCTCTTCAAATTTATCCCATTGAAATATCCCTTACTTTTCATCTCACACAAAGAAAGTGATTTTAGTAGAAAGCATGGAAGAAGAAGCAGCAACAACAAGAAGGTCACTACTTCTCAAACAAAAGCACGATAATAATGATCAATGGAGCAGTAGTGATCATGGTGGTATGCAGCTAAGTGAATCCTCATCAACCACCGCATCTATTGTTGTGCTTAGCACATTAGCGGCCGTATGTGGATCATTTACTTTTGGAAGTGCAGGAAGTACTATCACTATCCTTTTTTTGATGAACCTATTAGTATCCTTTTGTAGTTAAAGGTTTTGTTGAATTAATAAGTTGAGTGGTAAAATGTATTGCATACATATGGTGATACTGGGGGAAGCATATTGATGGACGATTCGAGTTTGGGGTCTCTTTTCTTTTGGTTTAGGTATGTTTGGTTTCTCTATACTAGTTAATTGCAGGAACTAGGAAACGTTCCTTCTTCCTTGGTGGTATGGGATCGCCATCATTGTTGAAGTTTGGGTATATATATAATTTGATAGTTGGGGTAAAAGATTTGAACTTTAAACATCTTCATTAGAAATATCTCAATATGTTAATTGAGCTAAGAGTTTTTTTAACACTAAGTGCTCGTTTGAAATGTACTTATAAGCCACCTTATTGCTTATTATTTTTTCTACTATTTGTAGGTCCCACATGAATTTTTTTACTTATTTTATTAACTTTTACTTATTTTTTCTACTATTTGCAGGACTCACGTAAGTCACATTCTTTTTTTATTTAACTTTTACCTTTTATTTATGGTATTTTTAGCAAAAAGTTAAATAAGCTGTTTCTAAACATATACTTAAGCTTGGGTATTGAGTATTTAGATTTTGTTATTATTATTATTTTTTTTTGGTGTGTCCCAAATGTTTAGTTTCTGTATATTTATGTGGGTTAAGAAATTCTATATATGTTTTCCAGGAATAAAAAATTAAATATTGTTATGGAAAAATTATACTTCCAATTCCAAACACTCGAGGTAAGTTTGGCTTTGATCCCTTAAATTCAAAATTTTGAATTTGATCGTTAAATTATAAATGTGACAATTTAATATCTTTATTACTTTTCAAATCAAAATTTATTTTTTGTGTATGTATATGGCCAAATATATAGCATGTTAAATAATAAATAATACATTGTTGTGCCATTAGTGATCTCTCTCTCTCTCTCTCTCTCTCTCTCTCCTTATTTGATTAAATTACTAATTTAATATTCATCCATTGGACAAAGTTCAATTTAGACTCTTAGATATTAATTAAGTCAACTTAGACTTTCAACATTTAAAATCAAGTCAAAATCATCCATAATTCTCATCTCTATTTAACTTTTAAGAGAAGTAATAGTTGTTTCTCAAAAAAGAAGTAGAGAAGTGATAGATTTTTTTTTTTTTTTGGAGCAAGAAGAGAAGTAATAGTTTAGGTTGTATGAAATGGTCACCTAGTGTCCTTTTGAGTCAACTAATGATTTTGAAAGCATGGTTTTAAAAAAAACATAATTGATTATATAATAAAATTCATGGAAGTGTTATTGACGTGAAAAGTTGTGGTGCAAAAACATAATTTTGCTTTAAAAACAATGCTTTTTTAAAAAGTATCTCATAACTTCATGGCGTTGGCCTAATCGGCTTTTAAGGCCTCATAATCTTGGGTTTGAAACCCTTAGCCTCAAAAGATTTCTTAGGAAAAAACTTCACTTTACATTTTTTTTCCTTTTTGATAATTCGATTGTTGGGGAAATGAGAATTTAAAAGCTAAACTTTTCTATTAGAAACAGGATAAACTTTCAATTAAGTTACAAATTTCTTGACAAAAAAAGTCATACAATTGTAATAGGTGTAGGTCTTAAACACACTTGAAGAGCATACCCAGGTCTTAGCTTGGGCTGGCTACTGGCAAATTAGGCCCAACTCATAAAAGAGTTCATGCTCATGACTCATACGACACACCCTACACTATTCAGGTTGATTGCAGTATATTAAGACACTACTGGTTTGTTCATCTTCCACACCCACCCCCCCCCCAACCAAAATGAAGATTTTAATTTAATTTTTTTATTAGAATTACTAACTAATGACTCATCTATTCTTACCTTTCTCTCAAAAAAAAAAAAGAAAAAAAAAACTAATCTCAGGCCTTTTTGATCGATCCTCCAAGGCTTATTACCCTCTTAAGATATCTATCTCCAAGTGGTTGACAACATCCATCACGATGCTTTTTTGAACCCCAACTCGTATTTTTCTTTTTTGATACAAGATAGAATTCTACTCTAACCTAATCTAAGTGTATATGTATGTGAAACTTCCTCATGGAGACTTGAACCTCGACCCTTACCCCTTACACCCTATAAGCACTTATACTTGTGGAACAACCATTGCACCAAGGGTGTGCGGTGGTCCAACTCATATTTTTCTAATACTATGTTAAAAAGGATACAACATAGCCATGATACAATGTGAAAATCGAGAAAAATAAATAAATATGTAGAGAGAGAGAGAGAGAGAGAGAGAGAGAGATTTGTGTGATTTAGAACAACAACCTGCCTACATCAACAACAAAAAAAACTTTGATAACTACATATTTATGGTTAAAGATATCAAGGCCAGATTNTTGAACCCCAACTCGTATTTTTCTTTTTTTGATACAAGATAGAATTCTACTCTAACCTAATCTAAGTGTATATGTATGTGAAACTTCCTCATGGAGACTTGAACCTCGACCCTTACCCCTTACACCCTATAAGCACTTATACTTGTGGAACAACCATTGCACCAAGGGTGTGCGGTGGTCCAACTCATATTTTTCTAATACTATGTTAAAAAGGATACAACATAGCCATGATACAATGTGAAAATCGAGAAAAATAAATAAATATGTAGAGAGAGAGAGAGAGAGAGAGAGAGAGAGATTTGTGTGATTTAGAACAACAACCTGCCTACATCAACAACAAAAAAAACTTTGATAACTACATATTTATGGTTAAAGATATCAAGGCCAAGTTCTTTGGAATTGAAAGAAGCTCTATTTCTCTTGCTTACACACCAAATAGAATTGGACTTGGGCTTGACAAGAAATTGAGCATTGATATCTTTAATATGTACAAAATTTTCTAACTATTTCTTATATATATATATATATATAAACAATCACTCAAAAACTGTTTTTTTTTTTTTTTTGTGTGTGTGTGTGTGGCTAGGTGAATCTATCAGTGTGAAATCCAAACATTGAACCACCACAAGATAAATGTGTATAAAGACTAAAGGCATTGTCTGTTTAAATACTATTTAGATAATGTAATAAAATGTTTAAATACTACTTTAGTTAAATTTAACCTCCGCTGAAGTAAGGCCAAGGTCATCCTCAATTCCAGATTCGGCGGGTGAAGAATATCCCACCTACAAACAATCATAAATGATAAATCATTAGCTTGAGTAGGAAAGAACTTCTTCTATAGTAGTATAATACCATGATAAACTATGACTTTTTTCAAATACTAACGTGGTTGGAAACAATAAATTTATTCTTTTAACCATTATTCTAACACCAAAAACCAATAACTATTGATTAGAAAATGAATTTTCCTTTACCAAAACATGGGTTCATCTTTATAGTACCTATTAAACTTAAATTACAACTTTAATGGGCCAAGAAAGCCTTTTTTTTTCTTTTTTTTTAATCAGGCCAAGTAAACCTTTGTAACACCGATAATTTGGATCCTTCGTTATTAGCTCCACGTTTTGTTAGGGAACTTTGCCAATCTCGTTAGAGCCATTAGTGGGCATGGGTGTGCTGTGGGCATTGATTGCAGAGAGAGTGAGAGAGAGAGTTAAATTACTAATTTGGTCCCCAAATATTAGGTGAAGCTCAATCTGGTCCATTAATTATTACTTTTATCAATTTAATCCATTAAATTTCAAAATCATTTCAATTTGATCCTTAAATATTCTCTTTGTTTAAATTTTAACAAGAATGAAGCATACAATAAAAGGTTATTGTGGGAAGTGTAAAAGTTACAAAATTAAATCATTTTTTTTTTTTTTTTTTTTTTTTTTTTTTTTTTTTTTTAATTTAAAAAAAAACTTTTGAAGATGGATATTGTTTGAAAAAGTTGTAGTATGAAAATAATGAGGCTGTTTTAAATTTTTAATAGAAAAGAAGAAGAAGAAGAAGTGAGGTTAAAAAACTATATTTACTATTTCAAAATGGGATGCCAAATGAGTACTAAATCCACTGAAGTTATAAGGAAATCTATAAGGAGGTAATTTATAGTTTATCTTTATTTTTTTATACAAGATTGTATCGATTTACATAATTGTAAGGCAAGTCATGTGTTGATTAGTACAAAGGATTTTTACATTAATAAAAGTGGTTTAAGTGCATAATTTTGTTTTTTGTTTTTCTGCCTGTTTCATTCCTTGATTTAGATTCATTTTTCCTCATTTCTGTTTTCACATATGGTGCGCAGTATTCAATTTTTGGTTCAATATTGACAATTGGAGCAATGTTAGGTGCAGTATTTAGTGGGAAATTTGCGGATTTCATTGGTAGGAAAGGTGTAAGTTATTTCATGCTCTAAATAATTCTACAACCTCTAAATTTTCAGTTTCACAATCTACCAACATTTTCAACTAATTAATATTAGTTTATCTTGTAAAACAAGCAATGGGAGTTTCAGAAACATTCTGCATCCTCGGGTAGCTTGCAATAGTATTTGCAAAGGTGTAATCTGCTTTTCTGTTTTCCATTTTAACACTTCTTTTAGAACCTTTTCCTCTATTTAAAATTTATTTTTGTTAGAAACGCCTATCCAAATTTATTGTGTTAGTATTACAATTTTTGTACTACATGCCTAAATTAACCAAATTTATTCTATGGTCAATTTAGGGTTAATATATCTAGGAGAAAAGCATTTTTCTGTCTTTATTTTTGGGGCTATTCACAACTAAAAACCGAAAAATTTTTCCCATTAAGTGTTGAAAATGAGAAAATATACCCCCAATTATTAAATTATTTATTAAATCCTAATAGAATATTTTGATTCTTGAAATATTCCATTGTTTTCTACCAATGTCTTTTGACTCTTGTGAGTACGCTATTATCTTTCAACTCCCATGATGCTATCCTTTGTTGGTGTCTTCTGACTAGCTGTGCTCCTCTCCTCAGGCTATTGGTGTCGACGTCCTCTAACCACTATTTGTCACTGACTGTCATACCATTGTCATTTTTCTTGCATATGCCATCTTCTAGTCATTGTTCCTCTACCATTTTCCTTTGCCCACCAATGTAGTTTTTCTCCAACATCCATTCATTACTAACATTAACTACCTCACATGTAAGGTTTTTAGACCCAGACCGTTCATTGAACCGTAAAAAGGAGATGTTCAAGATTTTTGAGGTCAAACCGCGATGATGTCATAATTAATTTAATAATTAATTAAAGTCTAAATATAGATATTAAATTTATAAAACTAGCAAAATTGACTAATATATCTATATATGTGAGGGAAATTTATTGATTTTCAAGCATATATTTAATAATTAAATAAGAAAGTTAATAAAATAAAATAATAACTATGAAAACATTAAAATTTATGATTAATTTTTGAAGTAAAGTTGAATATCTTTGAAGGATTTTAATTATAAATTTTTTTTATTCCTTGTAAGAGATGGATAATTTAATTAAGTAGAATAAAATTGTGTTAAGTTGTTTTTATAAAAAAATTTTTAAAAAAATTGCTAAGGGGTTGGACCGCACAGTTCTTGCCACTGGTTCGTGCGGTCCAACCCCGTTCACGGAATTGCCACATATGCCTGATTTTTTATGCTAAAAAAACTGCTTTTCATCCTAGTTTCCGGTTTTCAAGGTTTGACCTCCTGGTCCAGTCCGATTCTAAGAACTATGCTCACATGTTCCATTGTACATCGTGCCTAGGCCTTGTTCATTCAACATCGTGCCCAGGCCTAGTTCATTCAACTTCCAGTATGGCCCTATATGGTCACTTTCCTTCATGATCTTATGCACATTTCAAATTCGAGATATCTTCAAGCTTTCACATTGAGTTTAATGGAAGTTGCTAAAGATATCTATCCAGATTATTGTACTTACTACTTATATTGTGATGCTTATATAGCAAGTCTAACTTGTACTATACTCTAGGTCATTTTATGGTTTGCCTAGTGTTAATCTCAATGGGCTTGTTATAATATATAGTGTAATATAGTAAAGATGTAATTGCTCAAGGCTTTTTGCTGTGGATATAGGCCACCAAGTCAAAGCATGTTAATTTTTGTGTGTATTTGTACTCTCTCTCTCTCTCATAATCCCAACATCAATTCTAACACTTTTTCTTTTCACTTATGTTTGATTATTTGCAGCCTACATTCTTTCCCCAATTTTGAAGAATAGCTTTGGGTTTAACATTAGAAGAAGTCACTTGTTTGAATTTCAAGCTCAAATTCTAGATATACTTCAAAACATGTCACCAAGTAGGATATTTGCAATACTTGTTGTTCCTTTGGGTATAATTTCACAGTTTACAGGCTATCTGATTGTAAATGATTATATGAGGATCAAATAATAAAAAGACATAATCTATATATTACTAAAAGCTAAAGCGTAGTATTTAATGTTGCTACACTCACATTGAGCCACATCAGCAGCCATGTCATTACCATTATTTTTCCAATAATTTTAAAATATTTTTCCTAAATTATAAAATATTGCTAAAAAGAAATACCTCACGTTAATGCTATACGTCCACCAATCCATAAGCCCAAACCCAATCCAAATAGTCTTTACTCTTTAATGGCAATCCTTTCTGTCTCCCCTCCTTTTCCTCTCCCTGTGTTTCATGGTTTCAAAACTTTAGCCCTTCAGCTTGCTAACGCCAATTAAAACTTCAGGCCTTTGGCTTTCTTCCAAAGACAGTTTCAAAACTTCAAACCTTTGGCTTTCTAATCTAATTAATGATAAATAAATAATTAGACATTCAGAATTTTGAGATGCATAGCTATTTTAACACTTTTAAGGCTTACTTGCCCCATAGCAGTAGTAAGATTGAAGGCTGGAGGCACTGCATCAGCACACAGTTGCAGACATTTTTCTACACAAGTAACTCTCTCTCCTTTTCACGCCACTTTGAACTTTGAGACTATATGGCTGCATGTGTAGGTTCTATCCTCATAATTGTTTGAAATAGCATTATTCTAGACTTGTCTTGTAGGGAATTAAATTATTGCCTTGAAGATGATCCGAAGAAAAAAAAAATGTAAGGATTTTGTCTTCCTGGGATATCCAAACACGTCATTGACAAATACTATTCTAAGGTTATATTGTTGTATAATTGCAATGCCCTTTACCATATGGTATATACCATTATTAATGTTATTATGCAAGTCAGTGCAAAAGGCACTACTTTAAAAAATTAGTGTTTTCTACTTTCAATAAAAAAAAATTAAAAGAAGGAAAAATACTCTGGTTTGTGACTCAGCTGAATGGCCGCTCCCTCAACGACTCTGAGGTCTATAAGTGATTTTCCTTCTCTCCCTCTCTCTCTCTCTCTCTCTCTCTCTCTCTCTCTCTCTCTCGCTTTCTTGTTCGACTGCTTCTATCTCTGGCATGGCGCCTTAGCTCTCATTCTCTCAACAACTCAACTCTGCCTCCTTCTTTTTCTTTCTTTTCCTGTTTTACTTTCCTGAGTTTCCTCTATGTTTCGTCATTTACAATGTAAAGTGTAACATTGCTTTTGTTCTGTGTGAACAGTGAATAAATATTAAAGCAAACTAGAGACAACCACCCACGTGTATGGATAAAATTTTTTCTACAAAAGCAATTGTGTTTGCTGTAGCCGTGTAGGCCCTTTGATTGTGAAGCATATTCAGGCATTCCCACTTTCCTAAGTACAGAGGTATTCTTCTTCTTCTTCTTTTTTTTCTTTTTTTTTTTCATTCTTTTATTATCATATATTTATTTGTTTTTAAATTAATCAACATATCATATAACATTATAGTTTATAAATGTACCTGATTAAAATTTACTTCTATTTATCATTTAATTAATTTATAGATAAAAATAATATAACATGTATTTGGTTGTACTTATATTTTATTAGATGATTTTTATTCATTGAAGTTTGAATGATTGTTTTTAAATTATTAGCATTTTTTTTAATCTTAGTCATTATCTCCTCCTTTTGTTCTTCCCGTCTTTTATGGTTTCAAAGAATCAAAAAGGTGAATATTCGATGATTCACTTTAGGTATCCACATCAAAAATTACACTTTTAAGAATTGAATGCAACACTAGGTGCTGCTTTTTTATTTTTTATTTTATTTATTTAGATGTCAAAATTTTGTATAATGGGTTTTATTTATTTTGATCATTATGATATTTGTAGGTGAACATCTTTACAGTTTTTGCAATCACAATTATAAAAAGGTGGTCAAGAGGAGTAAGAAATAAAATAGAGATGGTTATACAATAGACATTGAAAACTTTGTAGTGCAATAAAATCAACCATTACATTCACTTAATTAAATCAGTAATCAACAATAAAAAATAATATAATACAAAATTTAAACTTAAACTAATCAAACTCTAACTAGAGAAATTATAATTCCTATCATAACTAAAAATAAGATGTTCTTCAGTAATTTAGAAATTATATTAGAAATAAAGTTGGAAAATTTTATAATCTTATTTTTTGACATTTCATTTAACCTTATATATATTTATATAATTATAATCTTCATACACCATGACTTAAAAAGATCTAATGAATATTTCTTCCTCTTATTTAATTTCTATGTTATGCAAATCATCAACCAATAAATATGTGATAATGGTAAAAAAACATTATAGACAAGATTATGAAAAATATGATAAAACTATATATTTTTAAAAAAAAAATTCTTTAAAAATTCTAGGAACTAAAATAGTATTTTACCTAAAAAATTATCACGCGCAACGCGCGGGTCTGCGACTAGTTAAAGATAAAAAGTGAAGGCTGGGTCAGTAACCATAGTGGATAATTAATTGTTTAGGTGGAATCAAACAGAAGGGAATGATATTAAAAAGTAGAAAAAAAGTCATAACATAAAATTTGTGATTTAACAGGATGCTTGGTGGCTTGACCTCGGAAGATTTTTAGTGGGATGTGGAATTGGGATTCTTTCTTATGTGGTAATTATAATTACAAAGTTTGAACATCAAATTTGATCATTTATCGAAGTGATGAAGAATGATTTTTCAAAATTCTTTTACAGGTTCCTGTTTATATTGCTGAAATTACACCTAAGAATGTTAGGGGATCATTTACATCACTTAGTCAGGTAGATGGTCTGATCACTGATTTGAATTAGGAGTAAGCTTCATCGTTTATGTGCCTATGTATTATCCACTTTTCAGTTGATGATAGGTTGTGGTAAGGCTCTCACATTTCTTATTGGTTCTCTTGTCAATTGGCGCACCTTGGCTCTAATAGGTTAGTCTTGTATAGTTGTTAATCAATCAAAACAAAGCTCCATGAACTTGGCTTGTATGTGACATCATTTTCATTTTTCAGGAATCATTCCGTGTCTAGCACATCTGCTTGGCCTATTTTTCATTCCTGAGTCTCCTAGATGGTTGGTTAGTCCAGTTCAATGTATTCTTGATTTTTTTTTTCAGGTTGGCTTGTACATGGTGCATTAACCAAGAAGGGAGCAAATTTTGCTTACTCTTCTTTTTCCTGGTACATGTCAAAGCCTAAAACAAGTGAAAACCAAATTTAACATTGTAGTTCTAGTTTAGGAATTAATGAAGCAATAGTGTTTCATCACTATGCATATTCATATGATGAGTGATGAGTCTCATTACATGCAGGCCAAATGTGGTCGCTTAGAAGAGTTTGAAGTTAAGCTGCAATTCCTTAGGGGAGAAAATGCTGATATTTCTCAAGAAGCAGCTGATATCATTGTAATTTCATTTTTGTTCAAACTTCATGAAGGAGCAGCTAACATTGAAAACAAGTAATGCAATTGGCTTTCCTTGTCTTTCAGGAATATACCGAAAACTTTCAATGGATATCTGAAGATGGAGTTCTGCACCTATTCCAGGGGAAATATGCTTATTCAATCATAGTAAGCATTATCAATTATTCTTACGTGTTGCCTATTTCCTTCAATATCTTTTGTGGTGTCAAGAAAATTTGAAACTGTTTTAGGTTGCAGTTGGGCTGATGGCATTTCAAGAATTTGGAGGACTTAATGGGTTTGCATTTTATACAAGTTCTATATTTGAGTCAGCAGGTAAATAATGTGACTATTGCAATTTCTTATGGTTAGTTGAAAGAAACAAATCATAGAGAAATGAAGACATAATAGTTGTTGTGTGACAGGTTTTTCAAGTAAGATTGGGACTATATTAGCAGCAGTTGTTCAGGTTTGTAATTCTTTTTATATATGGTTTATAACTTTCTTCTTTTCTGAAATTCAGTAATCATTCCTCTGCAGATTCTAATGACAACTTTAGGAGTACTCTTGATAGATAAGTGTGGAAGACGACCGCTTCTAATGGTCAGAGCTGAGCAAAATTCAATTTATGTTTGTGGTTAATTGACAATCCAATACTGAATTCTGCCAATGCCTGCAGATATCTGCGACTGGAGCTTGCTTAGGTTGTGTCCTCACTGGATTCTCATTCTTCTTGCAGGTTAAATATTAAGCAGACTTTATAAATATCTATACCGTGTTTAATTATTTTTAAATTATTTCTTCATCCTAAAAAGTTGAAAATTTCATAAGCAGGATCTGCAAAGCGGGAAGGAGCTCATTCCCATTTTGGTGCTTATTGGTGTGTTGGTAATGCAAACTAACTACAAGGAAACATTTTCATTTTTTTAAATTGAAATACCAGAAGAAAGATTTTACTTTCCTCCTATTTTGTTTTTCAAAAAAAGAATAAAAAAGAAAAATCTAAGATGGGAATTTCTGCATTAGTTTTTTCTACTAAATTAAGCAAGTTGTAAGCAGTTTCAAATAAATCAAAGTAATTAAAGCCAAAGTCCAAGCAAGTTGACCTTATTGCTCCCAAAACAAAGAGTCACTGGTCAGGCCTTGGTAGCAATGCTTGCCTATATCTTAAAACGCCAACTGCTGTGCAATACACATCTGTTTAACACCCAAGATCCATTTTTGTTTGCTTTATCTCTCCCATGCCTTGCACATACAATGTTTACTAGGGAACACAAAATGTTGGCTCGAGTAAGTCGAACTTGAGTTATTGAGCAATTGAGCATAAAGTTTTCATGTGTTACTTGTCCAGTTGTGTATTGATCATATAATTATGCAATTAGGTATACTTGGGCTCTTTTGAGCTAGGCATGGGTGGAATACCATGGATTATTATGTCTGAGGTATGACCACTTTTGTTAAGCTTCATTTTTCTGCTCCATAACTTTTACAAATTTAAGCAAGAGTGTGACATTACAACAAGACATTAGCTTGAAATTAATTAATGTTTTTGTTTTTCCCCCCCAGATATTTCCAATAAATATAAAGGGTTTAGCTGGAAGCCTTGTGACATTGGTCAGCTGGACTGGTTCTTGGGTTGTTTCTTACACTTTCAATTATTTATTTGAGTGGAGCTCAGCAGGTGATGCCTCTTATAATCAAACTTCATCTAGATTATATTGTATACACTAATTTTTTAAAATGAATTTAATGATGGTTTTGGGCAAATCATTTCAGGGACATTCTTCATATTTGCTGTTATATGTGGTGTGGGAATTTTATTTATTGGTAAAATAGTTCCAGAGACTAAGGGGCGTACACTAGAAGAAATCCAAGCATCATTTACTCATATCCAGCAATAAATTTTTTTTTTGGTGTTATATGTCCTCAATCATCAATGTATATTACAATTTGATAAGTTTGAAAATGCAATCACATAAGGACAATAGCCTTTTAGGATAACTACCACTTCTAGTCATTTTCAAGGTTTGAATATATAAATATACAAGAAACTTAGAGCAATGGCCCAACTGCTCTTATATTCTAATAGACCCCTCAAACTTATGTTGAGAGAATGGAGACCAGCTTGAGTTTGGAAGCCAATGCGCGAAAACATCCCAGTGAAAGAGGTATGAAGAGTGGTGTCATAAGAAAAGCACAAATGCAAGAATGAATTCACAACGCAAAAACCACTGTTAACTAGGTTTGACCTTTTTCTAATTTATTTTTAATTTTCCAAACCTTAAAAACACATTTGCTTCAATTTGGGTGCATTATGAATTGGTATGTGTCCATAATGCGAAGCACAATATGAGGTGAAAACTTTAAACTACTTGGTTCCATAGATTTATTAATGAAAACCAAAGCATTTATCATTATACCGCTGTTAGATGCTTCGCTCATGGAAATTGCCTTGCTCGAGCTTCAATTCACTCAACTAGACCATCACGTGAAACTTAAAATGCCTCAAACAGAAAGATCGATCGAACTTTGCGTGATATTTGCTCGAGTAATCATAAAAATCGAACTTCACTCCATTGGTGTGACACTTGCTCATGGCCAAGCCTATGAACTTAGAGTAAAGGCTTGGTTATGAGTTAGGTTGTCACACATGAATTCAGCATGTTTTCTGCCCATATCTGCATATAACCTTATGATATCAGGCATATGCCGTTTGTGGCTGAGTAGGGTCACCACTCTCTAGGGACTTTAAGTCGTCCATATTAGAGGAACGAGGCCCATGGCCTAAAGGGGCTGTGTATGGTTTGTCTGATGTTGGGTTTTTGGTGGTGTTGCATGTAATCAGCCATTAAGAGCCCTTTTGTCCATTAAAGGATCCATCGCCATAAAGGCCTACTAGTCTCATTCATTTGCTGACTTGGGTTTCAAGGTTTGGCACTTAGTCAACTGGGAAAGAACCTATTCTTCCATAAAGAGATCTGCGACCGAAGTGATATGGCCTTTCTCGTATATTGACTTGGGCTTCAAGGTCGGACACATATTCCGCCAAGAAATGGCCCATTCATTCGTAAAGAGATCCATTAGCCAAGGGCCCAAGTGGACTAGTCTTGCTCATCCACTAAATTACAGAATATTGGACAAAAAATTTCACACATGATTACATTACATGGCAAATTATTAATGGGAAGCATTCACATCCCAGTTTGTAAAAAATTATCTATTTTACAATATATATATATATATATATATTTTATCTATTTTTCATTCCTCTGCAGATTCTAATGACAACTTTAGGAGTACTCTTGATAGATAAGTGTGGAAGACGACCGCTTCTAATGGTCAGAGCTGAGCAAAATTCAATTTATGTTTGTGGTTAATTGACAATCCAATACTGAATTCTGCCAATGCCTGCAGATATCTGCGACTGGAGCTTGCTTAGGTTGTGTCCTCACTGGATTCTCATTCTTCTTGCAGGTTAAATATTAAGCAGACTTTATAAATATCTATACCGTGTTTAATTATTTTTAAATTATTTCTTCATCCTAAAAAGTTGAAAATTTCATAAGCAGGATCTGCAAAGCGGGAAGGAGCTCATTCCCATTTTGGTGCTTATTGGTGTGTTGGTAATGCAAACTAACTACAAGGAAACATTTTCATTTTTTTAAATTGAAATACCAGAAGAAAGATTTTACTTTCCTCCTATTTTGTTTTTCAAAAAAAGAATAAAAAAGAAAAATCTAAGATGGGAATTTCTGCATTAGTTTTTTCTACTAAATTAAGCAAGTTGTAAGCAGTTTCAAATAAATCAAAGTAATTAAAGCCAAAGTCCAAGCAAGTTGACCTTATTGCTCCCAAAACAAAGAGTCACTGGTCAGGCCTTGGTAGCAATGCTTGCCTATATCTTAAAACGCCAACTGCTGTGCAATACACATCTGTTTAACACCCAAGATCCATTTTTGTTTGCTTTATCTCTCCCATGCCTTGCACATACAATATTTACTAGGGAACACAAAATGTTGGCTCGAGTAAGTCGAACTTGAGTTATTGAGCAATTGAGCATAAAGTTTTCATGTGTTACTTGTCCAGTTGTGTATTGATCATATAATTATGCAATTAGGTATACTTGGGCTCTTTTGAGCTAGGCATGGGTGGAATACCATGGATTATTATGTCTGAGGTATGACCACTTTTGTTAAGCTTCATTTTTCTGCTCCATAACTTTTACAAATTTAAGCAAGAGTGTGACATTACAACAAGACATTAGCTTGAAATTAATTAATGTTTTTGTTTTTCCCCCCCAGATATTTCCAATAAATATAAAGGGTTTAGCTGGAAGCCTTGTGACATTGGTCAGCTGGACTGGTTCTTGGGTTGTTTCTTACACTTTCAATTATTTATTTGAGTGGAGCTCAGCAGGTGATGCCTCTTATAATCAAACTTCATCTAGATTATATTGTATACACTAATTTTTTAAAATGAATTTAATGATGGTTTTGGGCAAATCATTTCAGGGACATTCTTCATATTTGCTGTTATATGTGGTGTGGGAATTTTATTTATTGGTAAAATAGTTCCAGAGACTAAGGGGCGTACACTAGAAGAAATCCAAGCATCATTTACTCATATCCAGCAATAAATTTTTTTTTTGGTGTTATATGTCCTCAATCATCAATGTATATTACAATTTGATAAGTTTGAAAATGCAATCACATAAGGACAATAGCCTTTTAGGATAACTACCACTTCTAGTCATTTTCAAGGTTTGAATATATAAATATACAAGAAACTTAGAGCAATGGCCCAACTGCTCTTATATTCTAATAGACCCCTCAAACTTATGTTGAGAGAATGGAGACCAGCTTGAGTTTGGAAGCCAATGCGCGAAAACATCCCAGTGAAAGAGGTATGAAGAGTGGTGTCATAAGAAAAGCACAAATGCAAGAATGAATTCACAACGCAAAAACCACTGTTAACTAGGTTTGACCTTTTTCTAATTTATTTTTAATTTTCCAAACCTTAAAAACACATTTGCTTCAATTTGGGTGCATTATGAATTGGTATGTGTCCATAATGCGAAGCACAATATGAGGTGAAAACTTTAAACTACTTGGTTCCATAGATTTATTAATGAAAACCAAAGCATTTATCATTATACCGCTGTTAGATGCTTCGCTCATGGAAATTGCCTTGCTCGAGCTTCAATTCACTCAACTAGACCATCACGTGAAACTTAAAATGCCTCAAACAGAAAGATCGATCGAACTTTGCGTGATATTTGCTCGAGTAATCATAAAAATCGAACTTCACTCCATTGGTGTGACACTTGCTCATGGCCAAGCCTATGAACTTAGAGTAAAGGCTTGGTTATGAGTTAGGTTGTCACACATGAATTCAGCATGTTTTCTGCCCATATCTGCATATAACCTTATGATATCAGGCATATGCCGTTTGTGGCTGAGTAGGGTCACCACTCTCTAGGGACTTTAAGTCGTCCATATTAGAGGAACGAGGCCCATGGCCTAAAGGGGCTGTGTATGGTTTGTCTGATGTTGGGTTTTTGGTGGTGTTGCATGTAATCAGCCATTAAGAGCCCTTTTGTCCATTAAAGGATCCATCGCCATAAAGGCCTACTAGTCTCATTCATTTGCTGACTTGGGTTTCAAGGTTTGGCACTTAGTCAACTGGGAAAGAACCTATTCTTCCATAAAGAGATCTGCGACCGAAGTGATATGGCCTTTCTCGTATATTGACTTGGGCTTCAAGGTCGGACACATATTCCGCCAAGAAATGGCCCATTCATTCGTAAAGAGATCCATTAGCCAAGGGCCCAAGTGGACTAGTCTTGCTCATCCACTAAATTACAGAATATTGGACAAAAAATTTCACACATGATTACATTACATGGCAAATTATTAATGGGAAGCATTCACATCCCAGTTTGTAAAAAATTATCTATTTTACAATATATATATATATATATATATATTTTATCTATTTTACCAACTCATTTTATAATTCACATAACATCCTAATTTTTATTTTTACATACGACTCATTAAAATAATATGAACTACCCTATCAACTCATTCTCTCTCTTCTCTCCCATCTCTCTCTTCCATCTTTTTTGTACTTTTATTTACTTTTATGTTTAGCAACCATGGATAGTAGGTTGTATGGTTGCCAAAATTTTTTAGCAACCGACACTTGGATAAAGCTCAATTTGAGTGGGTAGGTTGGTAAAATAGCAATTTAGGGGGTGCAATGCTAAATAAAAAAGTTAGGTTAGTAATGAGCTTAGATGAAAAAGAAAGCCTATACTCAATGGATACAAAAAAATTTGACAAAAAACTTCACACCCAACTAAATGTGGCGAGCCTAAGCAAGTTGAAAAGTTTCTCTGGCTAGTGAAAGTTTCTCTATGAACTTCTCCTAGGCTGTAGAATATTGTGTCCCTACTCGTAGGTGCTTTTGTCCCTTAGGATAACAAGGTTATCCTTAAGGCTAGTGGTTTCTTTCTTTCGGGGGTTTGGGAAACAGTGAAATCATGGATGATCTTACAAATCATTGTAAAGGTTTATCGATTTCTGATAGAGAAGGGCCAACTTTCGATCTTGAGGAGGATTTGGCTACGCCAGAATTTATTATTGCTGGCAAATTCTACACAAGAAGGGCTCTTACAAAAAAAAAAAAAAAAAAAAAAAAAAAAAAAAAAAAATTGACAAAAAATTTCACACCCAACTAAATGTGGCGGAGTATTAATGGTAGGTAAAACAATGATGTTAGTGGTAAGAAAAAAGATGATCACTTACCAGCAACGAAGTAAAAAATTTCTCTTTGACTAGAATCCTCATAATCAGCCATAAATTCCCCGACTTTATAAGGTCACTTTGGCTGTGGTTCCTCATCAGAGTAGCCTTCTCCACTAGGTCCAAACCCTTCATCCTCATCACGCCTTCACTTATTTCTGCTACCTTCTGAGGCTGAATTGTCAGGATCATGATCCTTAGAGAGCATGCTGCTGTAGATGCCTTGGAATATTTCTGAGCTATGCAACTTTGTGTTCTTCTGGTTGATATTGTTGTAATTTAAACTTGTAGGTATTTCTACATTTACAAACAAGGTTACTCTTATTGAAACACCACTTTTGATCCTTGGAATTGGGATGACTGTGTGCCCATTGACATTCAACGAGTTACTTCCATGTTGTGATTTTTCTTATGTAAAAGAATTTGCTGTTCTTAGATGTTTCTAGAAGAGAAGACCTAGAGATATGTTCCCTTCCACCATCAGAAGATTCCACCCAGTGCTGGGTCAATGGGTGAGCCAAATAGGCAACTACGCGCCTAAGGCCTCCAATGAAAAAAGGCCCCTAAATTTTTACCAATAGAGATATTCTTGTACTAATAGAAGTATTAATTAAGCCCTAAATATTCAGCAATAAATAAAAGTAGTTGTTTTTTTATCAAAGAAAAACCATTTAAAGAAAAATATTTTCATTGAATGGGTCAATAATTTAATCTCTCATACATAAATGTTAAAAGAACTCATTAATCTTCCACTAGTAAATAAATTTATACTCAAATTCTATTTAGAAATATCAAATATATAACTTTATTAAACTTTTCAATCATAATTTTTTAGTATTTGGTTACTTCATTCAATAAATAGTGTTTATTTTAGTTGTATAGTCATTGAGTAATATGATGGGTTTGTTTTAATTTGTAATTTTTTTTTCTAAAAAAATAGATTTTAAATAAAAAAAAAAAACCAAAAGTTAAATAAATATTCTATTAATATTCAAAGTATAAGAATAAATTTTACTTAAAGTTGTCGCTTTAGACCCCACAGTACCTTGAGCCGGCCTTGATTCCACCTAACCTGTTGCTAAAGATTTGTCAACATTATAGTAAAGGACTAGCTAGAATGCTTGTTGTTATGCAGCTTATGCTAACTTATTAACTTCTTCTACTACCTATGTACATTTATACATACATACATGCATGTATTTGTAATGTGTGCGCGCATGACATCTAAATTTTGTGTCAGGATCAATGTGTGTTTTTGGTCATACTTTTAACGTACTGAATTTTGTTGTATATTCAGGTTAGGGAATATAACTACAAGTGAGACCAAAGTGATCTGTGTGCTGCACGGGTAGTTCAGGTTTTGGATGTTGGTTGTGTGGTTGCAACCTTCTCTACTTACCTCCTTCCCTTGGATATACAAACAACGTCCTTTGCTCCCAAAGATGGGAATGAGAAATAGATTCAATTTGCATTAAGAGCAAGGATTTGGTGCAATGATCTCTGTTTTAGCTACAAAATAGCTGCCATACCCCAGTAGCTTCTTTGAGTTGGTTCACTGTTCAAGGTTGTTGTGTGGCATGAGAATGGTACTTTCCACCCTAAAGATATTTATTTATGTTGCATTGATTGGATGGGAAATGTAAATCTAGAAGCAACTATAAACATAAACACCTAGTTTTCAGTAAGTTTTTCTTAGTATCTGGAGGAGTATAGGAAATATGTCTGGTGTGGCCACTAACTCTCAAAAGATTGAGGTTTTCTGTGCTGCTGTTCCTGATGGCTGAAGAATCGAATATTTGAGCTCTTGCAATTCAAAAAGGCTCACTACTTGTAAGATAGCTCAGGGTTTCTCTAATTTCTCGAAGACCTTGTGCAAAAGAATGTTTGCTCCTTCTTGATAAGATAACAAGTAGAATTGAATCCTGGACAGCAAGGAACCTTTCCTTTGCATGATGGCTCCAGTTCTTTACAGCCTTTAGGTTTAACTGGTCCAGCATCTTCATATTACCAAAGAATTTTACCAAGGCTATGGAAAGGAAAGGAGCTTTAGGGGGCTAAAGTATATTGGGATGTTGTATGCAAGCCAAAAGAGAAGGTGGATTAGGTTTGAAAGCGGTGCAAGAATGGAACTAAGAAACCAGAATGAGACATATATGGAATCTCTTTGCTAAGGCAGGCTCAGTTTAGGTAGCTTGTGTTAAATAAAACCTTTTGAAATACAAGAGTTTCTGGTTTGTTAACATTCCTCAAGTAGCACTCAAGGATAGGCGGAAATTCTAACTCTCAGAAGCATTGTCAGGACATTAGCAAATAGCAATAGACAAGTGAGGAGATGATCAAGAATTAGGTAGTGACAAAATGACGTTTATAGCATCTCCTTCACAAATCATGTGCCTTTTATACCCCAATTTTGCTGCCTTTGTTGCTTCTAGTCTGGCTGCATTAGCTTCTGCTTTAAGGGGGGTTAATTTTATTCTTTATTTTTTATTTTTGTTGTGGATTCGGGCCATTGTCGCAATACATTCTCTCCTCGCTATAAGCTGAAACTGAAAACTAAAAATTGTTTAGAATTAGTTTATTTTGTAGAAATTGAAAACTTTTTGTTCAAAGTACTGTAATTAAAAATAAAAGTTAACTGAAATTACAGTAAAATTTATAAATAGTATTAAAAAGTACAATAAAATTTATAAATAATAGAAAAAATAAATTAAATAATAAAATAAATTAGTAAAAATTATTTTTCCCGAACGGACACCTTCACAGTTATTTAAAAAAAAAAATTCACTTTCACAAAAGGAGATAGAAAAGTAGAAATTAAACCCCCAAAACAAAATCAAAAGTGGAGGTTCCAATCGAAAGTCCAAACTTCCACTTTTGTTCTCGTTGTCTCAATGATTATACACCTCAGAGTCAGAAGAATAAACCCACTTGAATTCAGGTCTCCAAATCTTTCCCCTCTCAGACTATTCTCAACTCTCTTACAAAACCCATCTCCACCCCCCAAAACCCAAATNCTCATTTGTTCTTTGCAGATGATAGCTTGCTGTTTTGCCGGGCAAACACACAAGAATGCAGCACCATCCTTGACATACTACATCAATATGAAGATTCTTCGGGGCAGAAGATTAATCAAGGAAAAACCCAACTATTTTTCAGCCCTAATACCGACTATCAGGTGCAGCAAGAAATCAAAGATATGCTTGGAGTTGGGGTCACCACCAATTATGAGAAATATCTTGGATTGCCGTCTTTGGTGGGTAGAGCAAAGAAACAAAGCTTCAGCTATATTCGAGAAAGAATTTGGCACAAAATGCAAGGGTGGAAAGAGCGCCTTTTATCACAAGGGGGGAGGGAAGTACTCATCAAAGCGGTCCTCCAAGCGATGCCAACCTACACCATGGCATGCTTCAAACTCCCAAAGAGTTTGTGTAAAGATATTGAATCTCTAATTCGGAAGTTTTGGTGGGGATACAAAGGAGAAAGTCGGAAAACACATTGGGTGGCTTGGAAGAAGTTGTGTAAGCCAAAATGTCAAGGTGGGCTAGGATTCAAAGATATTGAAAATTTCAATCTAGCAATGTTGGGGAAGCAAGTATGGCGATTGCTCCATAACAAAGACTCTTTATTCTATAAAGTCTTTAAAGCAAAATACTTTCCCAATTGCTCTATCTTAGATGAGGGTGTGAAAGTGAAGGGTTCCTATGCTTGGAATAGCATTCTCAAAGCTTGTAGGGCTGTGAGGTTGGGATCGAGGTGGAGAATTGGGGATGGAAAGTCAGTCTTAATCCGGGGAGATAAATGGTTGCCGGATTTGCACTCAAGCCGGGTGGTCTCTCCCCAAAAAAATCTACCTAATGATACTCGGGTGTGTGCTCTTATTGATGAAGAAAATGGCAAATGGTTGGAAGACCGTATTCTGAATGAGTTTGCCCCCCATGAAGCTGCTGCAATCCTTGGCTTACCCTTGAGCTCCACCCAAGCTGAAGACAAACTCATTTGGTCAGCAACGAGGAATGGACAATACTCCACCAAATCGGCTTACCAGCTCCTATCAAATGAGGTAGCAATGAAGGCGCCGGGTCCTTCTAACACAGCAGCCAACAAACAGTTTTGGTTGGCTATTTGGTCGCTCAACCTACCAAACAAAATCCGCCACTTTCTTTGGAGAGCTGCAAATGAATCTCTGCCAACAAAACTGAACCTCTTGAAGAGGAACATCACAGCAAATTCTGTGTGCGATCGCTGCGGCAGTGAAACAGAGGACACAATTCATGCGCTTTGGGACTGCACAGAGGTGAAAGGTGTCTGGTGGGAGCTGGAAAGTTGTCGACCTTTTTTGGCTGAGAGATTGGTGTGTTTCCGTGACTTATGTCAAGGAATTTTAGCTCAGAATGCACCAAGGTTGGCTGAGATATTTGCTTACGTGGCCTGGGGTATCTGGCATAACAGAAATGCTCAGAGAATGGGTGAAACCACGGTGCCGCTGGGGAAGATTTATACTGACGCTGTTGAACGATTCAATGAATTTCAAGCAGCCCAAGACATCCAGTGCAGCAACGACCGGCGGACCACCCAACGCATTGGTTACCTCCATCACCAACTCAGTACAAGGCCAACAGTGATGGGGCGATTTTTCTGGACACAGGCACAGCTGGCATCGAGTAGTGATACGAGATTCAGAGGGTATGGTGATTGCAGCGCTATCGGAACGCATTCCATTACCAGCCACAGTGGAGGACGTGGAGGCCTTGGCTTGCAGGAAGCCATCTCTTTCGCCATTGAACTCAATCTACAAGATGTAGTTTTTGAGGTAGACTCCGAGATCATCTACAAGCATCTAGTTTCGGACTCAAAGTGCATGACAGCTTTTGGTCACATCGTGGAGGACTCACACAGGCTAGCTACAAGTTTGAGAAGTGTGTCTTTCTCACATGTTAGACGGAAAGGAAATAAAGTTGCTGATAAGCTTGCTAAGTTAGCAAAATTCTTGTATGAACCACAAATTTGGCTTGAAGACATCCACAGTGATGTGTCAAACTTTGTAATTCTTGACCGAAGTTTTCTGTTTCAGTAATGAAATTTCACGCTTTGGATTCTCAAAAAAAAAAAAAAAAAAACCGTATATGTTAAAGATTTCCTTTTTAGTAAAATGAAAATTACAATATAATCCAAATAATGGTCCCCAAGAATCCTCGTACTTATCCACGTGTCATTGAATCACTATTGCTTTTGTTACTCGGATTATAATCTCTACAATTTTTAGGAGAATAAAATTTTAGAATTCTAATCATTAATTAAAAAAATAAATGGTTAATTTTTTTTTTTTGATAATAATGACTTCTAATTGGCTTAATTGATAAAATATTGTCATTGAACAAAAGATCTGAGTTCAAATCTCACTTATGCTTCAAACTAGTTGGTATCATTGCTTGATAGTAAAAACCAGTCACTTTAGAGCAGACAAATCCTAGTATCATATCTATTTTTAAAAAAATTACAAAACTGATTATAGTTTAAGGTTACAATCTCACTCAATATCATTAACATTATTACATATTTCGAAAATCTAACCGTTGGATTGCATATTCTTTATGCTCTTAATACATATATCAAATTTTGTCCCAATAAGATATTATTTACTATATAACCTATAAGATTATATTTTATGTATAATTTTAAATTACAAAAACTTGTAATATAAACAATTTATTGATGACATAGCTATTGACCTTTAATTTTCTAGAAATTTTACAAGCATGAAGGATATAAGAAGAAAATGTAATCCAATAGTAGATTTGTCAAAATTCACCTCCAATAAAAAGATATTGAGTAATGTTGTAGTATTAGCCTACAACCAATTTTGTAACTAAATTTTGTCATTTAAAAAAATTCATTATATTAATAATAATTTAAATATATACAAAAATAATATTAATAAAATATTTATTTAAATGCTAATTATGTTTATAAATCCCTACGTTAGATCTTAACAAGAAAACAAAAAAGAGAAAGTCTACACCAAACACTATAGCTTTCAAAACAAATTTTGATGGAGTCAATTTTGAAGATATTGATGAGGCTGATGGTTTGAAATTCTAAAGGTGAGGTGATGGCCTCCGTTTTAGAAAAAATTACAAAACCATTTTCTGAGTTTATCCCAGAACTTTTAGCAGCTAGGCGTGCTGCTCAGTTTATTCAAGAGATTGGTATTTGCAAGTCTATCATTGAAGGAGATTTTGAAATAGCTATAAATTTCCTCAACGATAATCTACGATCTGCCCATGGTCACTTATCAAAGATATTCTCTCTTATGTAAACTCTCTAGAGTTTTTCTTTCTCTCATGTTTATTTTGGTAAGGTAATGCAATAGTGCATGCCTTAGTTAGGAGAACAAAACTTTCTTCACTTTTGTTAGTTTAGATGGAGGTTGTTCCTTCAAACCTGGTTTCTCTTGTTATAGCTAATTTACTAGTTGATTGAATAATAAAATGACAAAATTTGGCTATAAACTTGGTTGTAGCCTAAATTTATAACTTCTATTAAAAATATTAATATGATTATATATATTTTAAATCTAAACCATTGAATTACAAGCACAGGTGGAGGGAGGGGGGGGGGGGGGGGAAGTGGAGCCATGGGCCCCCTAGGTTAAAAAAAAAAAAAAAAAAAACCCCATTCTCCTTGCAATTTCTATGAAAAATAAAAATTATACATTAATTTTTACACATTGGCCTTTGAAAAGAGTCTAGCTTTGCCACTAATTTACAAGTTCTTTATATTCTTAACACACATGTCAATTAGATGTAATTTACTATTTGATTTATAAACTTATTTTTTTTATGCATAATTTATACTATAAAAATTTGAAATTTAAACATTTGATTAATGACATAGCTAATGATCCTTTTGATTTTCTTAAATTTTTGTAAACATGAAGGATATAAGAAGAAATGTAATCCTATGGTAAATTTGTCAAAATTCACATCCAATAAAACTATATTGAGTGGAGTTGTAAGCCGGTTACAACCAAATTTGTTGTCAAATTTTATCCACAATAAAATATCATGCTTTTCATAAAAAAAAAAAAAATCAAGCTAACCTTTTTCATAAAAAAAAAAAAATAGAAAACAAATTTGACACATGCTAATGTAGCATATTATTAATGATAGGTAAAAAAGTAATGTTAATAGTGAGTTTAAATGAGAATCGGCAAAAACTTGCCAATTAACATGTAAAAAATGTTGTCAATTTTTTTGTGTATATATCACTAAAAAAAAAGTAATGATATAGCCAAAAACTATTTTACAACGTTTTTATAAACTGCATTGGTTCTCATGTTGACCCACCACTAACATCAATTTTTCATTTATCAATTATAATGATACAATCAATAATAATTTACAAAAGATCAAGTTCTTATTGATTCTCATCATTTAGGCCTACCAAACTACGTTAACATCATTTTTTTACATAGCAATAATAAATAACATTTTTACAAAATTTTTATTGTTACTTGTAGGAAACCACCACACATCATATTTTACTTGCCTACAAATCACCTTCTAAATTGATATCAATTAATTTATATTTCTAGTATTTTCAAAAAAAAAAAAAAAAAAAATCTTGGTAGGCCCTTCATTTTCTCAGTGAAATGGTATGACAATATCATTAGTCACCGTAGGGGTGTGCAACTGATCCGCCAACCTGACCCAACCCAACCTAACCCAACTTGCCGGGTTGAGTCGGTTTTTAAGGCTTGGTGGGTTGAGTTGGGTTACAAAATTTTTTTTGATAGTAGGTTGGGTTGGGTTTGGGTCATAAAATTCCAAACCTGCCAAACCCGACTCAACCCACCCATATATTTAATATATATTTAAAATATATTATATAATTAATAATTTTTTTTTAAATAACCAACTCTTCTTATCCTATATAGAAGCTAATTAGTAGATTACAATTGTTGTTTAGTTATTAGTGTTGTTTGTCTTTAGAGAGTTATATTGATACTAATCTTTGGGTTTTTTTTAATATATTTATATTATATTTTTTTTCTGCTCAATTTAATAATAGTTAGGGGTGTTCGCGATACGGTGAGGTGCGGTTTTAGGCCATTTTTAGCACCGCACTTTGCGGTGCGGTTTAGCTAAAGTCATAACTGCACCGCACCTCATTTTTGTGGTCACATATGTGGTGTGGTGCGGTTTATAGTTTAGCCAAAACCATAACCGCACCTCACCTCATTTTTGCAGTCACATGTGCGGTGCGGTGCAGTGTATAAAATTCACCTGCTATATAAAAATTCAACATATATATCACCATACAATTCAAAATGTATCAGTAATATCACTATCTCAAATTCTCAAGTATATATCAAACATGTAATGAAGTCAAGTACTTTGAATAAGGTAGAGTGGCAAGCAACTTAAATGTTTTAACTATCAAAATCTAATGTTTTTCAGTCCTCACTTTAGATCAAGAATATGAAGTAAAGAGTTTATGTGAAACACCAGGTACAAAGCAAAAAAGATTTACCCATACTCAAAGCAATTCTAGTCATGCCTACTAATTTCAAGTTTCAATTATCAAAACCATAATATAAACAAGTCTAAAGCAAAGCATGAAATGAATTACAAATCCAAAACAAGTATTAATTGTAAACCCAACAAGAAAAACTTTAACAACAATGAGATACAGCACAACCTATAGCTTCTAACTTAAATAATATCTAACATAAAAAAAAAAAAAAAAAATCTAACTTAAATATCTAACATAGGAAGTTCCAAGTGCCATATACCAATGGCAACACAACAATCAATAAAAAAAAAAAAATATATAATTAACAAAGAAAAACTTTAGCAATAGAACAATGAGATATGGTGTAATGGCAGTGAATTGAACAAAGAAAAACTTTAACAACTTGTCCTAAGTGAATAGTATAATAGGCCAATAGATTAATTTTAACAAAGAAAAACTTGAATTGAACACATGAATACCTCAATAGTAGAAGCAACTAGTATGGTAGTGAGTAGTCTAGGAGACTAGGACTCTGGGTTGAATCGTGGCGGCTAGGGTATTGAATTATTAATGCATTAATCTTTTGTCCTTATTATATATATATATATATAGAATGCGGTGCGGTGCGGTTTGTGCGGTTTTTATATTATAAAATCGCAAACTGCATTGCATCATGTGGTGCAGTGCGGTGCATTGTTACTTGCGGTGCGGTGCGGTGCGGTTATGTTATTTTGCAGGTGATTTTGGTATGGTTTGTGCGGTTTTGGTGAACACCCCTAATAATAGTAGTAATAAAAAATTTGTCTAACTTATAAGTTCAACCAAACTCAATCTAACCCATATGAATTGAGTTGAATTGAGTTAAACTTATTTGATAGGTTGAGCTGGGTTAATTATTTTTTAATCCACCGTAATGGATTGGGTCAAAAAATCCAATTGGCCTGTATTGGACCCAAGCATACCCTAAGTGACCGTACGAACCGGTGTGAAAGCCCGAGCATTTCCTTATATTCCGAAATTTTTTGAATCAGAGCCCCTTATTATTTCTCGCTCAATTGCTCTCCTTTGATCGGACCACTCATGGCGGAGGTACTTTCTCTCTCTTTCTCTTCTGTTCTGTTTGGTTCCCGAGAAACCTCAAGAAAATAGCTTTAAGTTATTTGTTTTCTGTTTTTTTGGGGGCCATTTCAAAGTCTGAAACTTTGTTGGTTCATAGTGGTTGCTGATTGGAACTTTCTTTTCGCTTCCATAATTTTATGAATCTACGCTTTTTTGGTTGTTCATTTCTTTTAATTTTTTCTGGGTATTATTTAATACTTTCTATTGTTTGTTAAAAGAAATAATTAATATTGAATCATTGGATGCGTGAATATTTTTTCCCCTTAGAAGTTTAAGATTTCTGAGATTATTGATTCAAAAAACAAAGGAATAGGATTCTGAGATTAGAGTGAATTTGGTTGAAACTGTAGTAATATGGGTTTGATTTGACTTAAGTTGTTGGGGCTTGTAGTGGTTGTTTATTGCCCTAGACTTCATAGAAAATAACTAAGATTGAAATGCACAACATGGTCTCAGTATTGTTTATGGTCATAGATTCTAGGATTCAACCAATTTTCTTAGAATTGCCAAACTGGAATTGTAGATGAATTCCATTTAAGAAATGTGTGTGCTTTTCAATCTGCTAGAGTTTTTATGTCCAATTGCAAGGTGGTCTGTAAATGATTTACCAACTTTTTCTGAATGCTGTGAAGTCAAGATTTCTGTGAATTGACTCTAACAACTGTATGCTTCTCCATGGCCTTTTAGAGATGTTACAATTGTTTTTGAAATATATAATGCTGGGTTAGCAATTAAAAGTATTGTTATATGGTGCTGGTGCATTTATTCATGTTTCTAAAAATGCATATCTAAATAGAAGACAAAGTGATACCCACTAGAATGTCATATGGATCAGAAGTGCTTAAGTTTAGATATGTTTTCAATACTCATGTATTGGTCTAAATACTGAGTTTTATCAACTTTTTGTGACTATAGTGATTAGCTTGTGATAAGTTAATCGTTTTTCATTTGTTTTTTTGGTCTCAATTGTTACATATTTTTGACTTATTCAATGTTTCTGCTATTTACTCTCAGATTGAAGTTGAACTGAAAACAGCCCCTGCAGATTTTCGATTCCCTACAACAAATCNCGGCTTGGTCTCGCGGCTTGTCCAAGTCGCGAAATCAAGTCGCGACATAACGGCCTGGCTAGCCTGGGACTTTTGTCCTGTAGTGCGACAGCTGGCGTGACCCTTCAGCTTCTCTGCGTACATCTCACGTGCCTGAAGTTGGCGACTTGTAGCCGCAAGCCACCCGCGAGTCCTAACCGCGAAGCTCTGTTTCTTTGCACATACTTGAGCTTTTCTTCACAACTTCTCACACACTACCCTTACAATAATTCCACCTAAATACAGGGTTATTAAGTGCTTAAATTACAAGCAAATTGGCACGGAATAAAGCCAACACGATGGTTGATAATTTTCAACCTTACATGGTGCATTTCAACAGTTTTAGAGGATTTTAGGAGTACTTTGGTCATTTTCAAGTTTTATGGGCAATTTAGTAATTTTGATTATTAGGTAATTTGGTAGGTTGGAGTCTACCCATAATAATTTGGTTGAGTTAGGTTTGGGTTAGATTTAATTAGTTGAATGGGTAATAATAGGTAAATAGGTAATAATATCCAAATCCTATCCAATTACCTTCTACCCTTTAAGAACTGGGTATTATCCAAAATATTTAGATCAAATAGGGTTGGATATCCATTACCCAATGGGTATGTCCATTCTTAAATTCCTAAATATCAATTTATCTTGCTATTTGCGCAGATTTCTGTTCTTTCATACAATAGTTTCTCTTTTTGGCCAGATGGAGTTAAATATTAATATTTATTTTTTTTTGAATTACGTAAAATGTTAACCTGAGTTTATACGCTATCTTTAACATGGGTCACCTCGTTTCATATTTTGTTTTGTTTAGGGAGAAAAATATAGTTGGATAGATGTGTGTGATTAGCATTCTAAAGCCCCCAGCAATTTTTTTTTTTGGGCCCTCATTTACCTTTTTTGGGTGGGGCTATTGGGACTTTGGGCCCAATTAGGCATGCATTCTATATGTGCCCTACTTTTTTAGAAGTTAAGTGGGCCATTGTCAGGCCCATAAAAAGCCTTCTGTTGCTTTACAACAGCTTTATGTAACGATGACAAAATCAAAATCCTCGAAATTATTATTATTATTATTTAAGCAAATCCTCAAAATTATTCTCAATATATTGGCAGATTAGAAAATTCGATTAAAAATATTATCCATAGTAGTTAATAGATGAAATCCCTAAAACTTTGTTTTAATTTAAAAAAATAGTAGCATAGCATGTAGGGGTGTAATTGGTTCGGGCCAGTCGGTGTTGAAGTCAATTTTTGCACCAAACCGATAATGTCGGTTCAACATATTTGGCACCGAAACCAACATGTGAGGAACGAACACCAAACTGAAGAATTACATTCAGTTTCAGTTTCATTCAGTCTGATTTCGGTGTTTGGGAGGGCAGAAAAAAAAGCAACAAGAAAAAGAGAAGAAGAAGATGGGTTGTTTTGGAATGAGAGAAACAAAATCAAGAAGAAAAAGAGAAGAAAACATACCAATAGCAAAATCAAATCATAATAGTAGGATTAGGGAAGGGGTCGGCACTGAGAAGAAGAGAAAGGAATAAGATGCCCAGAGAGATAGAGAAAAAAATGGCGAGAGACAAAATGGTGAGAGAAAGAAAAAAAATTGTTAGGCTCTAAAGACTTAGGATTTTATGTATTTAGAACTCTAATGTGTATTGTTGGCAAACTATGATCAAAACAGGTTGTTAGTCTTGTTTAGACTTGCTCAAAGTGTGGTCGTTTTATGTAAAATTGGAATCAAGTGGCTGTAGAAGTATTAGTGACTTTCGGCCTGGATCGATCGATCGAAAATTAGACTCGATCGATCGAATCTCGGGCAGAATGTTTTTTCTGCAGAATTTCCAACTCAGCCCAAGCCCATTAAGGATTACGGTTTCAGATTTACTTCTCCCACTATATAAAGGAAACCCTAACCCACGTTTTTGAGAGCTTTTAGAGAGAAAGAAGAGAGTGCCTCTTTGGTATTTTAGGGTTTTGTACCAAAACCTCTCTAAGTCTTTGTTGCTCATATTTGCGATTTGTGTGAATCTCTTGTGAGATCATTGAGGAGCTTTTCTTCACATAAACTTAGGGTTTTCAAGGTAGAGATTACTTACATCTTGATGATCAACAAAGTTGCAGCCATTGGAGCTTAGAGAATAACAAGCGTGGGTGCTTGTACTTGATTAAAGAGTCCAAGAAAGAAGGAGTCCGTGGATTCAGAACTTGCACGTAGTCATGTCAGTAAGTTCTACTGATAGGTTGCATTAGGAAGTCAAGCGGGGAGCTTGTAAGTCCTTTTGTATGAACTTCGATTCTTTCGCATAGTGGATTCAGGTTTACCTTGAGGATAGCTAGGTCAAATCCTCCCCAGGTTTTTACCGTGTGGTTTCCTGGGTGATCATATCATTGTGTTATTTATATTTCCATTGCTTTATACTTTTAATATGATTGTATGTTTGTGACAATCTAAAATTGCTTAAATTGACTAAGTTAATCACTTGGCTAATTAACTAGGTTAATCTGGTTGGTTTAAGGGGTCTAAATTTCTAACAAAAATGGTGAGATGGCTAGAAAGAAAATGGTAGGAGGGGCGGCTGGAAAGAAATATAGGTTATTAAAACTTATAAATATAAGATGCTAGGGTTTTAATGGTTTTAAAAAAAATTAAAAAACTCAAAAATGTTTGAGTGAAGGCTCAAACAAGAGAACACTTAGCCGTTACAGCCATATCATACCTCGAAGCTACAGACTCAAACACGTCTTAGTGTGTGTGTGTATATATATATTGGTTCAGTTCAGTCACCTCTAGTAGCATGTCAAATAAAACGTGATAAATAAATTATATATAGATAAAATCGGGTCAAGTTAAAATAATAATAATAATCGTAATAATAATATCCCCCTCAAAATAATAATAATAGTAGTAATAATAATAATAACAATAACACTATAAATTTTTTGGTATTTTTTTCTCTTTCTAAGTAAAAATAATACTAACTTAGAAAATGGTTCTAGAAATATCTGAAGTGGCATGAACATAAGTTCAAGACCAGGTTTGATTGATTTCAAAAATAAAAAAATTTTAAGTAAATACCTTTTTTATTGATTGCAAGTTTTTGTTCTAGGAGATGTGAAAGTTATATGATGTAACTCTTTAGGTGATAGTCTCTTTCAAATTCTATGTGATGAATTTTGTAGACTTTGTGATTGATTGTTATTCATATATCACCTCACATGTATCTCAAGTTTTTGCTAGTTTCACACACTACACAAGTTATTCTTTACTAAACTTGGTACATTTTATTGTGTGTAATCTTGTTGTGGCCATCCAAAGTTAAAAGTTCCTTGATTTTAATGCAAAATGTGTTTAATGTTTGTGCTTTAAGGACAAATTGATTGAAAATCTTGATTTTGGAAGATCTGGGTTAAATTCAAGTATTTTTGAAAAACTTTTCGTCTCATACTCATGCATTTTTTATAAAACAATGTGCTTTGAGGAGTTTCTGCATTAAAATGCTCTGTTTTCAAAAATCTGATTTTTCCAGACTTTCGATCGATTGAACCTATTTTTTGATCAATCAAAATTGTGATTAAAATTTTTGGTTTGAGTCTGCCTGACTCGATTGATGTTCGATCGATTGAAACTGAAAAATTTTTAGTTTCTATGTTTTTGACCAAAATTTGTTTTTCATGCATCATTTGTGTTTAGAATTCACATGCATTGCATTATTTTTGTATCCATCTTGCAATTTTGCAGTCATATCTCTCATTGTTTTCACATATAACATGCATACACTTTACTAAATTCAACTTGATTTAAAAATTATTGATTAATTTTTGAGTTTTGTACATTCTAGTATATGCTATTTCTTATGTGTGAACTGCAGAATTTTTTTTTAAAAGATATGATGAATAATCAATGTGTAAATATTTTTTCTACTCATGCAACTGTTTATGGGTCACATAGTACCATGTTTACATTTTATTGAAAAAGAGAATATTTTTTTCTTCATGTGTATTCTCAACTTAGTTTTAAAAAAAAAAAAACTTGGTTTGTATCTTTTTATTTATCCCTACCCCCCTTTATTTTTCCCCAAAAACTTGTTTTGTTTTTCCTATTTTTATAGGGGGAGATTTTTTTTAACCTTTGTGGTTCTTAGGGGGAGTTGTTGCTCTTCTTAGGAGGAGTTGTCTCTATTTTCTCTTACTCTGTTGCATATATTTTCTGTCTACCTTCTGTTTAGGTAGTCTGTGTCAATACGTGACAAAAAGGGGGAGACATAGATGACCTGTTTGTTTTGTTTAGGAGGAGAATATAAATTTTTTTTTTGATGTATCTAACTTAGGGGGAGAGTTAGAATTTATTTTAATTTATATGTTTCTTGTTTCACTGCTCATTGATTTATATTTATGAGTGATTCATGATATATGTCTTTGTTTTGTGTTTTGTGAAGTCAAGAATTTATTTGTTGATTTACTGTTTTTCTATCACACATGCGTTTATGCGTTTTGTTTAGTGTTTTAGGAATATACAGGTTAATTCAATTGAACTGCTGTCTACACTTGCAACTGATGGATAGTAGTTAGGATTGAATTTGTGTTTATGAGCATTATTTTTGTAAAGGGCTTTTATTTGTAAACTTTGAGCTTTTAATTTGTGTTTTGTCATGGATTGCCAAAGGGGGAGTTTGTTAGGTTCTAAAGACTTAGGATTTTATGTATTTAGAACTCTAATGTGTATTGTTGGCAAACCATGATTAAACCGGTAGTTAGTCTTGTTTAGACTTGCTTAAAGTATGGGCGTTTTATGTAAAGTTGGAATCAAGTGGCTGCAGAAGTATTAGTAACTTTCGGCCTGGCTCGATCGATCGAAAATTAGACTCGATCGATCGAATCTCGGGCAGAATTTTTTTCTGCAGAATTTCTAACTCAGCTCAAGCCCATTAAAGATTAGGGTTTTAGATCTACTTCTCCCATATATAAAGGAAACCCTAAGCCACGTTTTTGAGAGCTTTTAGAGAGAGAGAGAGAAGAGAGTGCCTCTTTGGTATTTTAGGGTTTTGTTACAAAACCTCTCTAAGTCTTTGTTGCTCATATTTGCGGTTTGTGTGAATCGCTTGTGAGGAGCTTTTTTCACATAAACTTAGGGTTTTCAAGGTAGAGATTATCTACATCTTGATGATCAACAAAGTTGCTGCCATTGGAGCTTAAAGAATAACAAGCGTGGGTGCTTGTACTTGATTAAAGAGTCCAAGAAAGAAGGAGTCCGTGGATTCGGAGCTTGCACATGGTCGTGTCAGTAAGTTCTACTGGTGGGTAGCATTAGGAAGTTAAGCGGGAGCTTGTAAGTCCTTTTGTATGAACTTCGATTCTTTCGCATAGTGGATTCAGGTTTACCTTAAGAATAGCTAGGTCAAATCTTCTCCAGGTTTTTACTGTGTGGTTTCCTGGGTGATCATATCATTGTGTTATTTATATTTCCGCTGCTTTATACTTTTGATATGATTATATGTTTGTGATAACCTAGAATTGCTTAAATTGACTAAATTAATCACTTGGTTAATTAACTAGGTTAATCTGGTCGGTTTAAGGGGTTTAAATTTCTAACAAAAATGGTGAGACGGGGGGCTAGAAAGAAAATGGTAGGAGGAGCGGTTGGAAAGAAATATAGGTTATTAGAACTTATAAATATAAGATGCTAGGGTTTTAATGGTTTTAAAAAATTAAAAAACTCAAAAATGTTTGAGTGAAGGCTCAAACAAGAGAACACTTAGCTGTTACAGCCACATCATACCTTGAAGCTACAGACTCAAACACGTCTTAGTGTGTGTGTATATATATATATATATATTGGTTTAGTTCAGTCACCTCTAGTAACATGTCAAATAAAACGTGATAAATAAATTATATATAGATACAAATTGTGTCAGGTTAAAATAATAATAATAATCATAATAATAATATCCCCCTCAAAATAATAATAATAATAGTAGTAATAATAATAATAACAATAACACTAGAAATTTTTTGATATTTTTTTCTCTTTCTAAGTAAAAATAATACTAACTTAGAAAATGGTTCTAGAAATATTTGAAGTGGCATGAACATAAGTTCAAGACCAGGTTTGATTGATTTCAAAAATAAAAAAATTGTAAGTAAATTTTTTTTTTATTGATGTGATTTTGTAAGTAGATATATATATATATATACACATTTTTTTTTATATCGATTTGATTAGTTGTTCTGAATATTGTTGTTATTATAATGATTAAACCTAGAAAAAAAAAAAAAAAAAAGAAGCTGGCAACGCATGCTAAGTAACATCCTTTTTAAGAGAACTTCAATGTGAGCTAAAAGAACATTACTCATGAAGACATAATGTGCCAACCCCACGTGGGATACGTCCCTTTACGACATATCATACATCTCACTTTTTTTTCCCCGTTTTTCACAAACATCCAAAAAGGTGAAATCGACGTGGGGTTGCATGTATTAGTATTAGACATATGGTTTTATTATTTATGAACCACAAACAGAGTGATTCTTCTCTCTAGTAAGAGTCCTTAGTGCAGAGCCATGGAGTTTTGATAAACACTTGGTGATTATGCAAAAGTATGATAAGAGCATGCCTATGGAAGAACTGAAATTTGAGAAGACTTTCTTTTGGGTGCAAGTTCATGGGATTCCTTACAAATATCTTAATGTCAAAGCGGCCGAGAAAATCTGTGAAGTTGTAGGACAAGTTATACACTCGGTTAATCCGGCAGAAACTGAGGGTGGAAATTTCATGAGGATTCGTGTGGGGCTGGATGTATCGCTGCCGCTTTGCCGTGGTAGAGTTGTATCTATGGAGAATGGGAAAAAAACTTGGATCACTTTCAAATATGAGCGTCTTCCAAATATATGTTATTGGTGCGGCAGAATGGACCATAGTGATCGGGATTGTGAAATTTGGTTGGAAAGTGAAGGGAGTCTAGCAGAAAACCAGAAGCAGTTTGGTCCTTCTCTACGTGCTCCACCATTTTTTCCAGCAAGGCGAAGTGTTGTGGCTGTCCCAGGTTTCTACATTCCTAAGAGCAAGACAACAAACCCACCTGCCGGTAAGACCACGCCTGATGAAGAGGGTGTAACCAGCAATGAACCACCACCAAGGGAGGAGCAGACGGTGGCGCACAACCTGGAAAAATCAGTCAACTCTTTAAAGGTGCATTTAGTGCAGGAAACCGTTACCACAGAGGAGCCGAGTCAGTCCAGAAACGGCTATACTGGAAATAAAGATCACATCCCTAATAATTCTCCACACAATCCGGGGCCAACCAATGCAGCAGTTGATGACACATTAATGCCCGAAAATTCCGGAACTAAATATGATTCTCCTCCAACGGATACTGGTGATAATATTCTCATTAATGCCTCGGACCAATCATTAAGGCCCAATCAAGTCAAAGCAGCGGCTACAATGAAATCGATCCAGCCAACCAACTCACATGAATCATTGTCACGTGAGATGCATGAGATTACTAGGGTTCAGAAAAAACCTAGCACGTGGACAAGGTTTGACAGAGCAAGCACAACTCATGAAGTTTGCTCCTCTGTTTCTACAGGGGCACGTAAACGAAAATTTTTGAATGTGGATGACCATTCAGCATTACCTAGTAGCAAAAGACAGGTTTTGAATGATGGTTTTGAAGTTTCTTTCCAAGTGGTGGAGGCTGATGATCAGCCCCGCCAACAGCCATGAATCTCTTAGTATGGAACTGTCGTGGGCTTGGGAACCTGCGTACAGAAAAGGAGCTTGGAAATATCATCCGGGCAAAAGATCCCTCTGTCATGTTTTTAGCCGAAACATGGGCAGATGAAGCTAGGCTAGACCGAGTTCTTCACAACATAAATTTTGATCACAAGTGGGAGGTTCCCAGCGGGAGGAGAGGAGGCGGACTGGTACTTTTTTGGAAGCGAGATGTCAATGTAACTATTGAGGATTCTCATAGGTATTTTATTGATGTAACTTTCGATAAAAATATGGAAGCGGAATGGAGATTCACTGGATTTTATGGAGAGCCGGAGACTCATCGGAGAATGGAAGCTTGGAACAAATTGAGGGGTTTAAACAATAGGCCTTCGATCCCTTGGCTCTGTGCGGGGGATTTCAATGAAATCAGTAGACAAGATGAAAAAATGGGGGGAGTTTTGAGGGGCCACAACCAAATGCAAATGTTTAGAGATGTTATTGATGAATGTGGCTTCATTGACTTGGGTTTTGAGGGACCCAAATTTACATGGAGCAAACACTTCTCTGATGGTCATTCCATATGGGAACGATTGGATAGAGGTTTGGCGAATAGTGAATTTCTTCTAAAATATCCAGGCGCAAAGGTGTCTCACCTTAGAAGCATGTCATCAGATCATGTACCAATCTTTATAAACTTGTCGGGTTTGGAGACTCCACCTAAGAAAAAGGTGTTTCGATTTGAGGAGATGTGGCTATCTGATTCAGGCTGTGGTGAAACAGTGGAGGCGGTATGGAGGAATGGTGAAGAGGGTGACATTTTGAAAAAAATAGAAAAATGTAGTAAAGATTTGGAGTGGTGGGAAAAGAATTGTTTTGGGAATGTTAGAAGAGAGTTGGAAGAGAAAAAAAAATTGCTAGCAAAAGCTGAGGTTGATGCAATGAGGAGAGGAGATAATACTTGGCTTAGAGAATTAAAAGCTGAAATTCACGTCCTTATGGATAGAGAAACCCGACTGTGGAGTCAAAGATCAAGAGTTTTATGGTTGAAAAATGGTGATAGTAATTCCAAGTTCTTCCACAATAAAGCCACTCAGCGGTTTAGGAAAAATTCAATTCTTGGAATTAAAGATAGAAGTGGAAATTGGCAAGAGCAACCGGACTTGATTGGAGATATCATTGTTGATTTTTTTGGGGAATTGTTTACCTCATGCAATCCGGCCATGGAAGATGACTCATTATCCTTTATTCCACAGCTAGTTACAGATGGGATTAATGAGCAGTTAGGAGGTGAATTCATGGGTTGGGAAGTCCAGGAAGCACTGAAACAAATGGCGCCTCTAAAAGCACCAGGCCCGGATGGGATGCCACCAATTTTCTACCAACATTTTTGGGGGATGATGGACCAAGAGGTAACATCCACTATTCTTACTTGGCTGAATTCAGGTAAATTGTCTCATCCAATAAACCACACATTTATCACCTTAATCCCAAAAGTTAAAAATCCTATATTAGTTTCTGATTATCGACCTATAAGTCTATGTAATGTGTTGTACAAGATATTTTCCAAAGTTCTTGCAAACAGATTAAAAAAATTCATGCCAGAACTTATAACTGAGCATCAATCTGCTTTTGCAAAAAATAGGCTTATTTCTGATAATGTACTAGTTGCTTTCGAGACTTTACATTGTATGAAAAATCATAACTCAGGAAAAACAGGTTTTATGGCTGTCAAACTTGATATGAGCAAAGCATATGACAGGGTGGAGTGGAATTATTTACAGAAACTGATGGAGAAAATGGGTTTCTGCACAAGGTGGATTGAATTAATCATGGAGTGTGTTAGTACAGTCTCATATTCCATCTTAGTGAATGGGGAACCGAAGGGGTTAATTAATCCAACAAGAGGCATACGGCAAGGGGACCCTCTCTCCCCCTTCCTCTTCCTTTTATGCACGGAAGGATTACATGGCCTAATCACAAGAGCTGCAAGAGCAAAGGAAATCAACGGCTTCTCTCTTTGTAAGAGAGGCCCCAAACTAACCCATTTATTTTTTGCAGATGACAGCTTACTTTTTTGCAAGGCCAACCCCCAAGAATGTGGAAATATACTCAAAATATTGTCGGAATATGAAGCGGTTTCGGGCCAAAAAATTAATAGAGAAAAGACATCTCTTTTCTTTAGCAAATCCACGGAAGAGGTGACTAGACAAGAGATAAAAAGAATTTTGGGGGTGCAAGAGATAAAATTTTATGAGAAATATTTGGGGCTGCCTTCGTTGGTGGGAAGGGGAAAAAAAGCAAGTTTTAGCTATATAAAGGAGAGGGTTTGGAGAAAATTACAAGGGTGGGAAGGAAAGCTTTTGTCTCAAGCGGGTAGAGAAGTCCTAATCAAAGCAATTGTCCAAGCAATTCCTACATATACCATGGGATGTTTCAAAATTCCCTTAGGTCTATGTCACGACATTGAAGCTATGGTTAAAAAATTCTTTTGGGGGCAGAGGGGTGATAAAAGGAAAATACATTGGATTAAATGGTCGGAGTTGACGAAATCGAAGTTAGATGGAGGAATGGGTTTTAGGGACCTTGCATTGTTCAACGACTCGCTTCTAGCTAAACAAGCATGGAGACTCCTACATAACAAAGATACTCTTTTCTATAGGATTTTCAAGGCAAGATTTTTTCCTCATTGTTCTTTCATGGAAGCCAAGGAATCAACAACTGGGTCATATGCTTGGAAAAGCATTTTGAAGGGAAGGGAGGTTATCAAAATGGGTGCAAGATTTAGGGTTGGCAATGGAAAAAATATAAAAATCTGGCAGCACCATTGGCTCCCCATTAAACATCCACCTTTAGTCACTTCTCCCATTATCGAGTCTATGGAGGATGCTACGGTGGATTGTTTAATAGATGAGACTACAGGGAATTGGGATGATGAAGCGTTGGAGGGAATTCTTGTACCGAATGAAGCTGAACTTGCAAAAAAAATCCCACTTGCACGTTGCCAAACTGAAGATTCTCTGTTCTGGCCCTTCACGGCAGATGGACAATACAATTGCAAGTCGGGATATCGCTTTTTGAAGGAGTTGGAGATCGAGGTTGAAGAAGGAAGAAGAACGGATGTGGACAAAAAAATCTGGAAAAGCGTTTGGTCATTGGACGTTCCAAACAAGTACAAAAATTTTCTGTGGCGTGCTTGCAGAGATTCCCTTCCAACAAAGTCTAATCTACACAGAAAAACAATTATCCTAAATCCAACCTGTGACAGATGCGCTTCAAGGGCAGAGGACACGCTACATGCTCTATGGGGTTGTTCAGGTTTGGACGTGGTGTGGAATGATGCTAGATGGTGCTTTCGGTCAAGGGAGGTTTTCACGGACTTCAAGCACCTGGTCGGATGGTTACTGGAGAATGGAAAGCCTATTGAACTCTTTGCTATCCAAGTGTGGTGTATTTGGCATCAGAGGAATCAATCCCGCCTTCATCAAGCTTGTTGTCTCACAAAGGACCTGAAGCAAGATGCCCAGGAGCGTTGGGTTGAACTCAGGTCTGTCACTCCTCTGCCAAACCCGACCAGAACAGAGCCCACGCCAAAATGGTCAGCCCCACCACGGAATAAAATTAAAATCAATTATGATGGAGCAATCTCTAATGCAGAAAACAAGGCTGGGATTGGTGTGGTTGTTCGGGACTGCAATGGTGAGGTTTTGGCATCCTTAATCCAGCAATTGGAGCAAGCATATCAACCTGTGGAAGTGGAAGCATTCGCAGCATGCAGAGCAGTGGAGTTTGGTAGCGAGATTGGTGTGGACTGTGCTATTGTGGAGGGTGATTCAGAAGTGTTAGTGAAGGTTTTACGGAACAAAGACAAGGGATTGTTTCATTTTGCACCATTGATTAATGATATTTCTTTATTTTCGGGTTTGTATTCAGAATTGTCATACTCTCACATTAGGAGAGATGGCAACAAAGTTGCTCATAGTTTAGCTAGGCTAGCTATGATGACACCAGGTTGTACAGTGTGGATGGAGGATGTCCCATCTCGCACCTTACCCTTTGTTCAGGCTGATTTGGCCGTGCCATGATGTTAATCAATAAACGTCTTCTTTCTCAAAAAAAAAATAGTAAGAGTCCTAACATCATGTGGTCAAATACTAAATATTTATTATTTAACAAACCAAATTCCAAAAATTAAACTTCATAACATATGTCATATGCGAAAGATTTTAATTATAAAATGGTGCATTAAAATAGATAAAATAACTTTTTAATATATTAAAATAACATCATTTTAGAACACCTAAGAATCTTAGACAAAAAAGGGAAGTGAGAGGTAATTCAGAGAGAGAAAGAGAGGGGTGATTTAGGAATTTGAGTTCATGATATTTGTCATATTATTTTTAAGATATTTTATAATTAAAGATATGCTTGTTTTGTAGTAAAACAGTTTTTGAAAAATTTAAATGTTTTTATGTATTTAGTTGAGTTGTGACCCGGCCTGAAAATGAATCATAAAATATATTTTGTTGTCTTGTTTGTAAAAAATAATTAAATAAAAAAAACCAGTAATATTCCTAATAATTCCAGTATATTATACAAACAAAAATTTTCATTTAAGAAAACAAACCTAGAGTGGATTTTGTTTTTTCCCTGTCTATTTTTGAATCATTTAGGACCCTCAGATGGGAAAACAAACCCTAAATTTGGAATCTACAAGAAATATTAAGTGGAAAAATGAGGGGGTGTTTGGATTTTGTGTTTTCAATAACTCATCACTCTATTTTCATCACTCATCGCTCAAAATATATGGGTCCCACACAGCAAGCCCTTGTTTGGATGAGTTTTCATTTTTTGTTTCCATCACTCATATCTCACAAAATTGATTTATGATTTAGTGAATTTGGAAACAAAAAAAAATTGTTGTTTTTGAGTTATAAAAACAGAGTTACGATGCTAATTTGGTAATTTCTCTCACATATTGGGCCCCATGATTATAGCATTGTATCATCACACTCTCTACCTTTACTCCCACACCAATGTCATTATTTTCACATTGAGACCATTTACTTCACTTTTCTTTTCTCCATTGCTTTACCTATTCCTTTACTTCACGGGCAAAGCTCTCCATTCCTTTACCCACCTCCCACTTTGGTCTTCTCTAGCTGAGCGAGACTACTCAAGCCATGACTCCCAACCAAATCCTTAAAATTTGAAACCAATACCACATCTGAAATTAAAAAAAAAAAAAAAAAAAAAAAAAAACAACAACAACAACAACCCAATTATACTATTATCCATTTCTCGTTTCTGCAATCAACATAGACACATTAACAACAACAACAACAAAATTGTGATCTTTATTGAATACCATGACATACCCACAAAAAAGATCTAGGTTTTTTTCCTAATTTAAAAAAAAAAAAAAAAAAATCATACCTTGGATAGTGATAATTTTCCTCTGAGCCAAAAACCTTGCAGTCGGAGGGGATGGCGAAAGTGATCTGAATCTCACAAGGAATAAAGCTTTTCATAGCAGGCACAGTGTGTGCTAAAGCTCCACCAGTTGATGCAGCGAGCTCATGCTGTCTAATTTTGCTTCTTCTCGTCAACCACCACCAATCTAATTGAGGACCAAAGCACTAAAAGGTTCTTTTATGGGTTTGGTTTCAAGGTTGAGGATGGACGAAGGAGGTCTACAACTACTTGGTGGGTTCAGTTTCAAGGATGAGGATGGAGGAAGAAGTTATGGCTTCGGCGCTGCTGGGTGAGGATGAACGAGATGATTTGGTTCGGCATGGGTTTTAGGAGCTTTAGGGGGCTAAAGGAAATAAGAGTTAAAATGGGTTTGGGTTGAAGGGTCACGTGGGTAGCTGTTTGGTGGGCAGACACAATGCTTAGTCCATGAGTCCCACATAAACATGAGTTTTTTGAGTTTTGGGAATGAAAACTCAACCATGTTGTAGTGCCAAACATAGTTAGGGTGTATCTTGGAGATTTTTAAGTGATGAGAAATGAGTTATAAGGTAATGAGTGATGATATTTGAGTGATGAGTGATAGGTAACTCACCATCCAAACAAGGCCTAAGTGATTTGGGTAAAAACCATCATTTGAGAAAAAGTTAATGTTAGGAGTGTCTAGTTGTATGTGTGCGTATGGTGCTAATGGGCAGTGCGTGTGGTGCTGATGAGGCGTGCATGTGGTGTTGCATGGGGTGGTGAGAGAATGAAGTGGTTTGCTGACAAAAAGAGAGTAGATAGGTCCTTTGAGGTTGGGGATTGGGTTTATCTTAGGCTTTAACCATACAAGCGGTCCTCAGCTCAGTCTAGACAGTTTGGGAAACTTGCTTCTCATTTTTATGGGCCTTTCCAGGTTGTGCAGAAGGTGGGAAAGGTTTCTTATAAGCTTGATCTACTTGTGGGGTCACAAATCCATCCTGTATTTCATGTTTCTAATCTCAAGGCTAAATTGGGTGCTCATGTGGTTCCTAGACCTGCCTTGCCTGCTGTGACTGAAGATCAGATCCTTGCTCCTAAGACTGTGGTTGTTTTGGACTCTAGAACTCATTAGTTGAGGAGTAAACTCATCGCTCAGGTACTGGTGCAATGGCAGGGTGGGAGTAAGGATGATGCTACCTAGGAGAGTTTATTTGAATTGCAACAGAAGTTTTCCACACCTTGTGGGCAAGGTGCTTTCAAGGAGAGGGCATTGTTAGGAGTGTCTAGTTGTATGTGTGCGTGTGGTGCTGATGGGTAGTGCGTGTGGTGCTGATGAGGCATGCGTGTGGTGCTACATCGGGTGGTGCTATAAGGTGTGCTTAGGCTACTGATGTGGGGGGGCGTATGTTACTGATGGGGTATGCGTGCATAGCTGATGAGGGGTGTGTGTTCCAATGCAGCTTAGGTGTGTATATGACTATGCTTCAGATAATGATTGTATTGATTAGCTGGCATTGTATACTTGTATTGTAGGTTAGTTACACGTGAGTTACTTGTAGTGGTGATGTGTTTACCTCATGCTTATGTGGCATATGTGATGTACGACACAATTTACTATTTAATTATTGTAATTTATTATTTTTAGTATTTTTATGTAAAAAACGTTATTTCAGGTTTAGGTGATTTATTTCCTTGTTTTTAGGTGCATTTAATGATTTTAGGTCAAATTTGATTCCTGATATGGTTAGGTATCAATCAGGAGTTATTTTAGAATATATTTTCTTGTCTATCAAGTTTTATAGAGCCCTTAAATAGACTCCTAAGTTTGTAAACGTTTTCAAAGATATTATTGAATAAAACTCAGAAAAGGTGTGGCTTTGCTCTTCTTTTGGTTCTTCAAGAACTGTGAACTTATCAGAGATTCTTCCTTGTGGCGTTCAAACTTTATATCTTTGGTTCGTGACTCAATTATAATCATTGGGTCAAGGTGTTATACTTATACCTTTAGTTCGCGTTTCGATTATAAACGTTGGGTCAGGGTTTCTATCAAAAATCTGAATTTTAGCTTTCTTGGGCAAGTATTCCAATATTTTTGTTGGGTCTCAAAGCGTGCCGATTGAGGTTCGCATCATTTGGTATCAAGCACAGGTTCTAAAATCAGTTTTCTATCCCTTTATCTTTTGTTTCTTGTTATCATCCTATCTTGTTCCTTTTGTGTTATTTATTCCTTGTTCTTATTTTGTGACATGCACTAGGTTAAAATTGTGCACCCAGCTACCAAAAAAAAAAAAAAAGTGAAAAAAAAGAAGATATGGTAATTATTGAAAACATTGTGGAAGATTCAATTGAGGTCAAATATAAGGATGAGTCCATAACTCACAATCCTCAAGTCTCAGTTGATTTGTTAAAGATGACTATACAATATGTTGATTTTCTTGGAGCAGAAAATTTTAATTTTATTATCAACCCTTTGTTGATTGATGTTGCAAATAAATTGAAAGTAGATGAGAAGAAATTTTACGCTACACTTTATGAAGGATTCAAGTTTCAGAACCGGATCAAGTTATTAAAGCATTCGAAGTATTTTTTTATTTGGAGCAGATGATTTCAGATTTCAAAGATGAACTCGAGGACGAGTTTGATTCAAGTGTAGGGGTCTGATGTACGACACAATTTACTATTTAATTATTGTAATTTATTATTTTTGGTATTTTTATGTAAAAAACGTTATTTTAGGTTTAGGTGATTTATTTCCTTGTTTTTATGTGCATTTAATGCTTTTTAGGTCAAATTTGATTCCTGATATGGTTAGGTATCAATTAGGAGTTATTTTAGAATATATTTTATTGTCTATCAAGTTTTATGGAGCCCTTAAAGAGGCTCCTAAGTCTGTAAACGTTTTTCAGAGATATTATTGAATAAAAATTAGAAAATATGAGGCTTTGCTCTTCTTTTGGTTCTTCAAGAACTGTGAACTTATCAGGGATTCTTCCTTGTGGCATTCAAAATTTATACCTTTAGGTCATGATTCAATTATAATTATTGGGTTAAGGTGTTATACTTATACCTTTGGTTCGCGTTTCGATTATAAACATTGGATTAGGATTTCTATCAAAAATATGAATTTTAGCTTTCTTGGGCAAGTCTTCCAATATTTTTGTTGGGTCTCAAAGCGTGTCGATTGAGGTTCGCATCAATATGTGTGTTAGCTGATGTAGTGAGTTAGTTAGAGTGAATAGCTGTCAAGGTAGTTACACAGCTAGCATTCAATTAGTGACTGAAGGTATTAGACTAGGGAAATGTGGGTGGAAGGGTATGAACTGTTTTGTTGTTATTTCCATAATTCCTTTCTCTGTTTTCTCTATTCCTTCTAATTCTCTTTCTGTTCTTCCCTGTCCCTTTTCTTGGAGGTTGGTTGTCCTCAAATTCAACTGTCAAAATTCCCAATTCCTAGCAGTCAACTGTCAACCAATGCCCGCCAATAGTCAGTATGTGGAGAGGAAAATAAGGAAAAATTATTATTAGAAGAGTTTTTTATTTTTATTTTTTAATTGTGTGGAGTTTATTGTGGTGATTTGTTGATTACGTAACATTTAGAAACTATTTTCTATCCTATTAGGCTTGCTTTCCCATTGATCGCATAAATGTTATTTGTTGGCTTATTTATGTCATACCAAACCTTAGAAGATATGAAAAATTTATTCATTGAAATAAACAAAGCATAAATATTTTTGTTTAAGTAATTAGTTGATTGCAGTGATTAGTGAAAACATAACACATAAAAATTTACCCCACATGGTCTAGAAAAGAACCCAAGAAACAAGATGCATGGTTGCCATTCTTATTGATTACAAAAGCCTTATAAGTTATTGTGCAAGAAAGCCTCAATTTTATGCATTTTAGATCTTCTAGACCACTATGCAAGAACCCAAGAAACAAGATGCATGGTTGCCATTCTTGAAGTGATACTCCTCGACGACTCCAAGAGTGATCGAACAACGAGGATCGATACCCTCGCTAGCCTGACAGTTTGCTAACAACTTTTCTCAAAGACAACTGGGATGTATTCAGTTGGAGCCATGAAGATAAGCCGGGAATAGACCCTTCTATCATGGTGCACAGATTGAACGTGTCACCTTCCTTTACACCCATCCATCAGAAGAAGAGGGTATTCGCCCCTGAACGAGAACGAGCCATAGTGGAAGAAGTTCACGAGCTACAAGAGGTGAACTTGATTAGGGAGGTTTACTACCCCGATTGGCTGGCAAATATAGTGATGGTCAAGAAAGCCAGGCGGAAATGGAGGATGTGCGTGGACTTCATTGACCTAAACAAGGCATGCCCCAAAGATAGTTACCCCCTCCCGCAAATTGACATCCTGGTTGACTTTATGGCTCAACACCAGTTACTGAGCTTTATGGATTTTTTTTTCAGGCTACAACCAGATCACAATGGACAAAGCGGATCGGGAGAAGACTTTGTTCATTACTAGCTAGGGCCTCTTATGTTATAATGTAATGCCATTCGGCCGAAAAAATGTGGGTGCGATGTACCAGAGGCTTATGAATAAGATATTCGCACAGCAGATTGGGAGAAATGTCCAAGTCTATGTTGACGATATGTTGGTAAAAATTCGAAGGAAGGAAGATCACTTAGAGGACCTCAGGGAAACATTTGACACCCTTCGCTCCTACAAAATGAAGCTCAATCCAAGCAAGTGTGCCTTTGGGGTAATGGTGGGAAAGTTCCTGGGATTCATGATGTCTTAGAGGGGCATCGAGGCCAATCCAGAAAAAATCTAGGCCATAATAGAGATGGAACCCCCGAAGAATGTGAAAGAAATACAAAGCCTTAAAGGCAAGATAGCAGCACTGAATAGGTTTGTGTCAAGGACAACGGATAAGTGTTTGCCTTTCTTTCGCACACTAAAGAAATCAGTTGAGTGGATGGCTGAGTGTCAGTAGGAATTTGAGGACCTGAAGACTTACCTCTCATCCCCACCGTTGTTGAGTCCTTCCCAACCTAGGGAAGAGCTATTCCTCTACGTAGTAGTATCCTTGGCGACCGTCAGTGTAGCCTTACTTAGGGAAGAAGACAGGGTACAGAAGCCCGTGTACTACACGAGTTGGGCACTTTGAGGCGCAAAGGAAAGATACCCACCAATGGAGAAACTAGCCTTCACTTTAGTTACTGCAGCTCGAAAGCTCAAGCCATACTTTAAGGCTCACACAATGATCGTCCTAACGGACAAACCTTTACAGCTGGCAATGAATAATCCTGAAGCCGTCGGATGAGTGGCATTGTAGGGCAAGTTAAATGAGTTCGACATACAATACCGCCCACGCACGGCCATTAAAGGATGAGTGGTTGCCAACTTCATCACGAAGTTCACTAATGTATAGGGCCAGGAGGCAGAAGAGGTCCCACAGTGGAGCATCCACATAGACAGATCCTCCAATAAGCAAGCAGGCAGAGCTGGTGTTATACTCCACAACCCAGAAGGAGATCAGATAGAATGCATGGTGCGCCTGGACTTCCTTGTGACCAATAACGAAGTAGAGTACAAAGCCTTGATAGTAGGGCTGGACCTTGCCAAAGTAACGGGAGCTAAAAATTTGGTTGTCCATTGTGATTCCCAAGTAATAACAAGTCAGGTTAATGGAGGATACGACTACAAAAATGAACGGATGAAGAAGTACCTGGAATAGGTGAAAGATCAGATTGATAACCTCCGAGTGAAATTTGTTCAAATCCTAAGGGAGGAGAACGAGCACGCCGACTGACTCGCTAAGGCCGCATCAGTAGAACACATGCTCATCCTTAGTCAGGTACCATCCTTTGTTCAAATCTCACCACTAATAGATGGCGTCGGTGTGTAGAAGGTAAGATCCGAAGATTACTGGACAACACCAATAACCTCCTACCTAAAGGATGGCATACTGCTGGACTGCAAGGAGGCTACTAGAAAATTAAAGGTTCAAGCTGCCCACTTCATCCTAGTTAAAGACGTTCTTTACAAAAGGGGCTTCTCCCGACCGTACCTGAGATGTCTCATCCTTGAGGAAGCAGACTTTGTCATGAGAGAAGTTCACGAGGGAATTTGTGGAAACCACTCTAGGTCACAATTACTAGTACATAAATTAACCCAAGCAGGGTACTACTAGCCAACCATGCAGAAGGATGCCCATGAATATGTCAAAGCTTGCGACAAGTGTCAAAGATTTGGTAACCTCATTAGGCAACCAACAGAGGAACTCATCCTAATGACGACCCCATGGCCGTTCGCACAATGGAAGTTCCTAATAGTTAGTATAGACTACTTTATAAAGTGGGTAGAAGTGGAAGCCCTAGCCACCATCATTGAAAAGAATGTACGAAGTTTCATGTGGAAGAACATCATCTGCAGGTGTGGCGTACCTAGGGTGTTGGTCTTTGACAACGGGAAGCAGTTCGACAATGACACTTTCTAAGACTTCTGCTCATAACTAGGGATCAAAAACCATTACTCATCGCCCACCCACCCTTAGGCCAATGGACAAGTTGAGGTTATAAACCGATCCTTGATCAAGATCATCAAGCCTTAGCTCGAGGGGGCAAAGGGTATATGGCCAGAGGAGCCACCAAGTGTTTTTTGGGCATATGGGACAACGACAACGATGCCTACAGGAGAAACTCTGTTTCGATTAGCATATGAAAGCGAGCCAGTCACCCTAGCGGAAGTAGGACTTACAAGCTACAGGGTAGCAAACCATTACGAAAGCAAGCATGAGGAAGCTATGCACCTGCAGCTTAACCTGGTGGACGAAGCAAGAGCAATAACAAAGCAAAGATTAGCATGGTACCAGAACCTTATGGCCAAACACTACAACTCCAAGGTCAGACACAGGGACTTCCAAGTAGGAGTCTTGTCCTAAGAAGGGTAATGGGCACCATAAGAGATGCCTCCCAGGGGAAGCTAGGAATTAGCTGGGAAGGACCATACAAAGTTGCATCATGGCATAGGAAGGGAATCTACCACTTAGAGACACTGGATGGGCAGAAGTTGCATCACCTATGGAACATAGAACACCTGAAGAAGTACTATTAGTAGCCTATTAGTAGTAGAAGAGCAACGACACTCCTCATTTCCAGTTTATTACTTTCTAGTTTATTTTTGCTACAATACTTTTTTGAGCCTGAAGGGCTGGTTTTTCCTTAAGAAACAATTTTTCTACATGCGTTTATCACATAATAAGAGTAGGTTATTCAGATATGACTATTGTATTTATATGTTTCTACATACTTACTCTACAAGTCTACAGGTGGACAGGTCCACAATAAAGAGGGCAGGTTCATTATTGAGTCCATAAGTGGACAAAATCATTCCGTAAGGATAAGTTAATGTTGGTAAGTCCATAAAGTGGACGGATTTAGAGTCCGCGAATAAACAGATTCATGATTAAGTCCATAAAATGGACGAAGCTCATCCCAAATGGATGAGTTGATGTTATAATCAAGAAAATGGACGGATTCAACTATAACATCCACAAAAGTGGATGGATTCTAACAAAAAATTTTAGTCCACAAAGTGGACGGACCATCATAAGGATAATAATTATAAAGTCCTTAAGGTGGATGGTTTTGACATAACGTTGAATGAACACGGGTTCAATAAAATGATAATTAAATATTACTAGTCCACGAAGTGGACAGGCTCAATAAAGGTTGAATTAACACTACAAGTCCATAAAATGGACAGGTTAGATGTTGAATCATCATTATAAGTCCACAAAGCAGACGGGTTCGCTTAAGAAAATGATTATGACAGTCATGTTCACACATAGCTGTAAACTGAACGGATTCTAAAGTAAACATAAAACAAAATAAGTATTGAAAATTCTGAAATCTCATAAAGGGAAAAGTTTAGATACAAAAGGCAACAGTTAAATTATACATTAACTGTTCTTAAAAAAAAAAAAAAAACTATTGTTGAATAGGGGTGATTTTCTCATAAACTCCTACATCTTTAACACCCTCGTAATAACACTTCTCTAACTTGTAAGGTAGATGAAGGGATATGTGGGCGAGTATTTGATACTTATCTCTAAGTGTTTTGAGGTGTGATTCTTTAATCTTAGAAACAAAATCATTAATCATCCACAAAGGAAGCATGACAAACTCCCTAGTCCATCATGACCTATGACGGATTGGATTGGAGGTTCAGCGCCAATTAGGCCATCACTAGAGTCACCCTTTGACCTATCATCCATCTCCAAATCCTCAACCCTTGGGGAGGAGGCCGACGGATTCCTCTCATCACTGAAGTGTCAGGGTCTTTATAACTTGACGGAAACACTTCATGTAGCCTGCTCCTTCGCGGACACAAGATTGGTTACTCGATGCACTAGACATCTTTGTCACTTACACGTGACGGTAAATCCTAAGACACTGACGATCTAATAGAAGACAGTAGTACAAAGTTTAAAAGATGAATTTAACGGAAGAAGAAGAGTACTTACAAAATTAAGAAGAGTAGAAAAATGTAGGTGACGGATGCCTTAAGTGGATGGTATGCTCGTTTTACAATGATGACGGTGGCACTCTGATCATAGGATTTATGTGGAAAGTAAAAAATGAGGATTAAAATGGCAGGATTATATAGAGGGAATGGCACGAAAGACGAAGGGACGCCTCGTTCCAAGAGATGGGCCAGTAAAAAGACACCATGTCCGAGCAACCTCTCCTCCAATCTTTGATCGGGAACTTCCCCCAGGTAGCCCTACAGCATTAAATAGCTCTAGGCCAACCTGTTAGCCTATGCACACTCCCAGAAGATGATTTAACACCATCACCCCACAGATCTGTTTGAAGTAGGTGACGGATCCATGGAGTGAGGGGGCAACTGAAGAGGATAAAATTGGGCTGATGAGACTATCAGCCTGACGGGTCCATCGATATAAACCTAACGGGTCCACTTTTATACTTGACGGTACTTGAGCAATCAACCAATAGTGGACAGATCCAAGATTTGCTAATGTGAGACAGACGGGTCTTAAGGGCCACATGGCATCCCTATAATTTAATTAACCTCCAAGTAATCCCAAAATGGAAACAGCTTGCATACTACAATTAACCCTAGTTGATAGAATCCAAATATGAATAGAATCCTAACATGGGAAGGATCTTGTAATAAACGCCCATTAATGACAATCTTCTCCATAAGGAAAAGACTTCCTACTCAAGAAAGGAAGCTTGGTTCTACACTACTATAAAAACCCAAAGGCTCTCAGAAAACAAGGTACGCATAATTCTCTCTAACTCTGGCACTCTAGGGTAGTGAAAAGTTCTTTAACTTAACCTTCGAAGGGTCTTTGGCCGGTACCACACCGGTACTCTCCTAGGGTTTTCTTTGCTATTGTTTGCAGGGTTTGTTTCGAGCACGTGAGTATCGTGTGGCTTACTGACGATTTTCGGCATCATCAAGTTTAAATCATTTCTAACATCTTTACAACCAAAGGCTAAAACTCTCAATCTTAGCCGTTAAATTTGGACTTCGTTTTCCTTCAGCGTATGGAAATTCATAAGATTTATTAGATTTGGCATAGAGTGTGATGAACTGATGAGTAGTTGAGACTGTTGAGTTGACCGAATAGCACAAATAAAAACCAAAAAATCTAACATGCAACCTGTTAAAATTATTTCTTGGCCTAAAAAGTTGCATCAATAAAATTGTATCGTTTCCTTTTTTTTTTTTTTTTTTTTTTTTTTTTTTGGTGTTTGGGGGAGGGCGGATGACTGAATTTTTCTATAAATCAAATTAGAGAAAAAAAAAAAAAGTCTAAACCACTGTATGGTGATTTGAATTAACAACCATAATAATCACATAACATATTTTTATAGTCATATAGTAGAAAAGTCATATGGTATATTTAGAGGACTGAATAAGTTGCATGATAAAAATATATGTCAATAGTTCTATAAAAGCATATTTCAATTATCACATAATAAGTTAGAGGAAATTGTTCATTATATGTCATAATGAAATTTTTGTGCAATTTTTCTTAATAAAAAAAAAAATCATAACATAAGGTACCTATTTAACACAAAGAATTGGTCGTGATGAGAAAATAGAAATGGTCAAACAAGTATCACTACGAATAGAAATTCTTTACCCCACTCTCATTTTATGTTCCACCATTTATAGCCTTCCATAAATCTTTTTTTATTATTTATTTTTATTTTTATTTATTATTATTATTATTAAAGTAATAACGAAAAGTTTAAAAGAGGAAAAAAAAAAAAAAATCAGACACATAGCATATTGCAATTAAGGAAGCATTAAATGAAATATTAAGATTGACACAGTGTCGATACCATATTTTGTCCAGCCTAGATTCACACGTTAAAACAAATGCTAAAATAATATATAAAAAATCGAAAAAGGTGCAAAATTGCAAGTTCTAAAGCCAAAAAAGGTGAAAAATAAATTTAACATGATTGGATAGTGGATCAAAAGGTCACAACATTTAAAAACCTTTTTGATAGCAATTGAGGCCAGAACCCTAACTTTTTTATGTTCTTGTTTATATATATGTTGTTAACCATTTAATTTCAAGCTTTTCCCCATCCCCCTTTTACTTTAATGTCATCCCTTTTAATTTATGCTCAATCCCCCTTCCCTTTTTATTTTCCTCTCTCTCTCTCTCTCTCTCTTATATATATATATATATATACACACACACACATATTACTATCTAGTGACCTAAAAAAAAAAAAATTTTATCCATCCCTTTTAAATGGGTTTTAAATCTCAAGTAAAGCACAATATGAGTATGTCTCTTAAGGATGGTTGATGGCTTAGAACTCCCATCTCTTTTTGATGAAGCACCCATAGGGCTTGAAAGAGATTAAGACTTATTTAAGAGGGATCAAAAAAAAAAAAAAAAACCTTTTAATGAATTTTATTTTAATGCCATTTAAATTTAAGCACTTTTTTTTTACGTCATTTAAATTTCAGCAATTTATTTTTCTTGCTTTTCATTTCCAGCACTTATTTTATTTGTCTTTAAATATTTATAGCACTCTTATTATTGTGCCCTTTACTTTTCTCATCAATAATGTGGCCATAGATTAATATGCTTGGGTAAAACAAATTCTTTACATGCTTTTTCTAAGGAGATGGTTTAAAAAAGAAATTACCTTTCTTTCCTTTTCAAAAGATGTTCTTTTTAAAATGAGGTATATTTCAAAAAGAAGAGTTTTTCCTTTAAACCTTTCTTCCAAGAATGCTTTTTTTTTTTTTTTTTTCGAAAATGTCTTTTTCTCAAAATGTCTTCAATTTTTTTTTTCTTCTTCTCCAACTCGAAAATAAAGTCTTTTTTTTTTAATGTTTTTTCTTTTCCATTAAATCCATAAAACCAATTTTTTTATTTAAAAAAGGATATTTTCAAAAAATGTTTTCTTTTACCATGCTAGATTTTATTTCAAAAAAACATAATCTTTTGAATGGGCAAAGTTTGTAAAAGAAATTTTCCTTTTCTTAAAAATCATGGGATTTTTCTTGGAACCCAAACTTTCTTAAAATCTTTTTTTTTTTTTTTCAAAGCCAATTTCTCCACAAAAATGCTTTTGATACAAATTTCCTTTCACCATAAAAATCATGTGACTTTTGCTTCAAATCTTTTCGAAAAGAAAAACCCATGAAATTTTTTAAAGAAAATTTTCAAACCTTTTTAATTTATCTACCTCTTTTTTACAAAAAAAAAAAATGTTTTCCAAGACAATGCTCTTTTCTTCAAAGAATCATAGGGTTTTCTAAAGCTAAAGCTTTTTTTTTTTTTTTTTTCTATAAAAAATAAAACCATGAATCTTTTTCTTTTCAAAATTAACATGCTTTTACCAAAAAATATTTTTTCTTTAGAAACTTTAAGTCCTCCAAATTTTTTGGGTTTCCCCTAAAAAAAAAAATGACATTTTCAAAAAAAACTCTTTTTTCTAAAATAATAGGTGAAAACTCCTTTTTTATTGCAAACTTTGCTTTGTTCAAAAGAGATTTTTATTGTAAACTTTACTTTTCCAAACATTTGTTTCAAAAATAGAATTAACATTTCAAAATTTGTGCTTGCATTGCAATTTAAAACTTTTCCTTAGAATAGTGTTGTTAAGGATTTGTGCCTATGGTTTAATTCCCTTGAATCCATAGGCACCAACCAAGCTTACATTGTCCCTCTCACATTTTTGGCACTGACGCATTTTCATTTTCATCTTCTTTGCATGGTAAAAATGAGAAAATTGTGGATGACAACAAGGTGCTACTCTTCCAACTCTTTCTTTCTACTTTTGTTGTAATTTTTTTGTATAATAATTGGTACTCACATGCTATCTACTTAGTAAATAAATACTCACATGCTATTGTATATTATATTTCTCATTGCATGCTTCCTCACATACTACCTATGTATATATCTTACATGCTTTGATTGTAAATACTCTTTGACGTAATATTCACATGATATTTTATAAGTATATAAATACTCACATGTGTGTGTGTGTGTGTGTATTGTTTGCAAAAACTTTTTCAAAAGTCAAAATGCCAAGTGTAGGGTTATTGGGCCCTTTGCAGCTAACTTTCTGGCTGTATTAATGTGGAGAAGACCCTTGAACAGTGCTACATTGGCTGTCCCAATGCATAGAAGGCCTAAGAGGGTGTCCGATGAGACAAGCACTCAAGTAGTAGCTTGGATAGTCAACAAGTGGAGGGCTAAGATTGTCTAAAGGGAACTATACAATGGAAGAGACCCTCCACAGTGAAGGGAATCGAGAAATTAAGAGAGAAACATTGTAGCAACCAAGAATCAAACTTGTAGTCAGACTTAAGAGCAATATATAAGAACTGATGTCCTCGGACCTTGCCGAGGACTATTTTCTATAGTTAAAACTTGTCCATTTTCTTTTTTTGCCATAGGAATCCACCTTATTTGTTGTCCAGCTCATTCTAGTCCAGTTTTTCCAACCTACCCTCTACAAATTCATTGTTTTGGGTTTTTTAGGCCTAAGTCCATCCACCTTTTGGGTTGGGGACACGAATATGGTCCTTACAATTGGCGCCGTCTATGGGAATTATTGGTGTTATAGTGAGTCCAACATTTAACGATGGTAGGTTTAGGTTCAAACCAAGCAGAATCCATGGGGTCTCAACGTCAAGATCACTTCTGTGATCTTGAACAAAGGAGGGACCGAGAGGAGAGTGTNAAAAAAAAAAATGACATTTTCAAAAAAAACTCTTTTTTCTAAAATAATAGGTGAAAACTCCTTTTTTATTGCAAACTTTGCTTTGTTCAAAAGAGATTTTTATTGTAAACTTTACTTTTCCAAACATTTGTTTCAAAAATAGAATTAACATTTCAAAATTTGTGCTTGCATTGCAATTTAAAACTTTTCCTTAGAATAGTGTTGTTAAGGATTTGTGCCTATGGTTTAATTCCCTTGAATCCATAGGCACCAACCAAGCTTACATTGTCCCTCTCACATTTTTGGCATTGACGCATTTTCATTTTCATCTTCTTTGCATGGTAAAAATGAGAAAATTGTGGATGACAACAAGGTGCTACTCTTCCAACTCTTTCTTTCTACTTTTGTTGTAATTTTTTTGTATAATAATTGGTACTCACATGCTATCTACTTAGTAAATAAATACTCACATGCTATTGTATATTATATTTCTTATTGCATGCTTCCTCACATACTACCTATGTATATATCTTACATGCTTTGATTGTAAATACTCTTTGACGTAATATTCACATGATATTTTATAAGTATATAAATACTCACATGTGTGTGTGTGTGTGTGTATTGTTTGCAAAAACTTTTTCAAAAGTCAAAATGCCAAGTGTAGGGTTATTGGGCCCTTTGCAGCTAACTTTCTGGCTGTATTAATGTGGAGAAGACCCTTGAACAGTGCTACATTGGCTGTCCCAATGCATAGAAGGCCTAAGAGGGTGTCCGATGAGACAAGCACTCAAGTAGTAGCTTGGATAGTCAACAAGTGGAGGGCTAAGATTGTCTAAAGGGAACTATACAATGGAAGAGACCCTCCACAGTGAAGGGAATCGAGAAATTAAGAGAGAAACACTGTAGCAACCAAGAATCAAACTTGTAGTCAAACTCAAGAGCAATATATAAGAACTGATGTCCTCGGACCTTGCCGAGGACTATTTTCTATAGTTAAAACTTGTCCATTTTCTTTTTTTGCCATAGGAATCCACCTTATTTGTTGTCCAGCTCATTCTAGTCCAGTTTTTCCAACCTACCCTCTACAAATTCATTGTTTTGGGTTTTTTAGGCCTAAGTCCATCCACCTTTTGGGTTGGGGACACGAATATGGTCCTTACAATTGGCGCCGTCTATGGGAATTATTGGTGTTATAGTGAGTCCAACATTTAACGATGGTAGGTTTAGGTTCAAACCAAGCAGAATCCATGGGGTCTCAACGTCAAGATCACTTCTGTGATCTTGAACAAAGGAGGGACCGAGAGGAGAGTGTACATACTACCTGTAGGAGCCATTCTCGGGGTGGTAGCCATCTCTCTGATGAGAAAAATACTAGAGCCATGCAGCTGGAAATTGATCACTTGAAGAAAAGCTTACGCCACGAACGGCGAAAGCGAGCTCCTTCCAATTCCGATTTCTCTTCCGATGGTAAAAAGGATGGTAGCTATAGACGCAGATCAAGGACTCCTCCTAGTGAGTCTTTCTCATATGACGAAGACTACCATCATGAGTGCAGAGACAAAAATGCATCTTTGAAAGGCTTGGGAAATGATGCTATGAGTAGAGCACTTAACCAAATTTCCAAATCACCTTTCACGCATAGGATTGAAGGAGGGAGACTTCCTCGGCGGTTCGCTCAGCCCACGTTCACCATGTAAAATGGTCGAACAGACCTTGTGGAGCACGTTAGCCACTTCAATCAGAGAATGGCTGTGCACTCCAAGAACGAGGTCTTGATGTGCAAGGTGTTCCCATCCAGCTTAGGGCCTGTGGCGAGAGGTGGTTTAATGGACTAGGTACAGATTCCATTAATTCCTTTAAGGAACTCACCCAAGCATTTGGATCCTGCTTCATTACGTGTAGCAAGGTTCCTCGACCTTTAGATTCCTTATTGTCTCTGTCCATGAGAGAAGGAGAAACCTGAAAACATATTCAGATAGATACTGGGAGATGTTCAATGAGATAGATGATGATTTTGATGATGTAGCCATCAGTACTTTCAAGGTCGGCCTACCTATTGAGCATGGCTTAAGGAAGTCTTTGACTAGGAAACCTGTTACCAGTGTACGTTGGCTTATGGATTGAATTGATAAGTATAAGAGGGTTAAGAAGGACTAACAGCAAGGCAAATGAAAGAGTAAGGTTATCCTTCAAGAGATAAGGGATTTCAGGTCAAACTGCTAAAACAATAACAGACCTCAGAGGAATTTTGTTGGGCAATCTGGGCCTACAGCTCTCCAAGTGGTAAACACTGTGTTCCGAGAACCAGTGCATCAAGTTTTGGAGAAGATAAAAAATGAGCCATACTTCAAATGGCTGAACAAGATGAGTGGAGACCTTTTGAAGCGCAATTAGAGCCTTTATTGCTAGTACCATTAAGAGCGGGGGCATACCACTAAGGACTGTAGAACTTTGTGAAACCATTTGGAGCAACTTGTTAGAGAGGG